>NC_066298.1:4210000-4492500 GCF_905404315.1 Leptidea sinapis
AGCTGAATATCAAAGTGATCGGACAGCCTGGGACTAGATTATGATTATTTTATAACAAAAACAGTACAATATTGTATATTTTATTGAAAAGAGCGCAAAAAAAATCGCTGGGAGAGTTACTTGCACCGCGTCTTCTCTCGCAGAGCGCCATTTGTTTCCGAAGTGGTAGTAGTATCAGATATGACATCAAAAGGAACCAAATTTGAGAAAATAAATGGCTTTTTAAGAGAAATAACCTTAAGAGAGTAGTGAGGACAAAGTACATAAATTACTTAAATCACTCGACTTAAATTACTTGTTAATTGTGCAGATATATAACTTCATCTCTCTTAATATTGTACCAGTACCTATATGATATGAAAATTGGCATATCTAGCCCCCATGTTGTATTGCTCTTTCTTTTGATCTGAATTATAATATGTATCACAAGTCTTTAATCCAAGTAACTCAACCTTGCCAACCAAACTTGCTATTGCAAAGGGTAATAGTAGTAAGGGTAGGCTATCCGAAGCTACTTAAGCAATTGAGACTCAATTTCTGGTTCTATCAAGTAGAAATAAATAATTTGTTTCAGAAACCAAGGACCTGCATAACTTTACTAATAATACTGGATAATAACATATGTTACAACCTAATGATATACAAGTCGTGCTAATTTTTGTTGCAGAACAATTATTTATTATTTTATAAAACACACTAGTATAACCATTTCTTATAATTTTTCTAAACTACAAGTTATATAATCTGAATCTACTAGTACAAATTTATTCTGTTGCATAATGTATTCATCTGAACTAGTAATATTGGTGCTAACATTATCAGCAAGCCAGTGGACAGTAGAACACAGTTGACTGAGAGAAAGTCCATCACCATTGCTTATTTGTCGAATGTTATGGGAAATTGTTTGTAGAATACGCTCGGTTTTAATCGATTAAAGCCGACCGTCACTATTTTCAATGGTTAAATTTATTCGGCTTCTGTAAATTTTTCGCGGGCGCCTTGCCAGGAGCCATTCATCTTCTTCTCCATCTGCTGAAGAATTCAATAAATTGTATAGTTTCAATCAAGGGATACTTTAATAATATGATATCCCTTAGTAAAAATAATTTCAAGTTTCTTCTAATCATTTTGTATTTTCTACTTCATACATTATATTTACTTACATACGTCATACATTCATTGAAACAGAAACTAGTTAAATTTAACTTATAATACTAGTTATTATTACTAATAGTTTACCACTTGTAGTTTATTACAGCCACTTTATTTTGCAATATAATAGTAAGTTACAACTAAAACTACTAATATTGTTAGCTTGTACTTTGTTATGTAATAGGCCCCACATTTGATCTGTTTATTTGAGTTGTTGGCTATCAACAACTCAAGTTGCCTCCGTGCCCCGTGTAGTGGCTAAACACGTCTTGAATTGGATTCAGTGGGGTTTCACAACTAACCCCGTATTTCGGTCAAGACTTCAGCGGTCACCAATTTCTCGGTGGAGGAGTTATCACGTAAGTTGAGGACTGGTGGGTGGTGCAACTGCGAAGCTTAGAAGAGGTCTAAACGTGGGCTATTATTGCAATACTTAGTATAGCCCCTCTAGTTCTTCGAAATGTTTCCAATGTCCTTGGCATGCTCCTAATATAAATAAAAATACTGAAACATAATAAGATAAACAGAAGTAGATACGTAAAAAGCTCTCAACCTCAAAACCTAAAATATTACCTACTGCTGCTACCTGGTGACATAAATATGAAATATGAATAAAAAGTAAAAAAAAATAATTAAACTAAAATAACTATTTTTTTATGGAAAAGGAGGACAAACGAGGGTAAGGGACTCACAGGAGCATTGCGGGCCCTTAAGGAAGGTTAAAGCGCTTTTTTGAAGGTACCGTACGTATCGTCCCGGAAACACCGCACAAGCAAGATCATTCCACAGCATTTTAGTAACCAACCATTAAATTTAAGAGTTTTTTTTTAATTCGGCTTGAAAACAGCTTATACTACAGTATAAGCATAATATCAATTGAATAGTAAAAATAAATAAAAAATAATAATATATTTAGCCTCTTTGTTTGATATACTTGGACTTTGAATACTAGATGGCGTGTAATTCGTAATTAATAAAATATATTCATTTAAATTACCCAAAACATCTCGGTCGCTTTCTGTGGTCGCCTTAGTTTAATATGTCCGACGAACATAAAACCCATTTTTTGTCACTCGGAAATAGTGCTGGTGTTTTAGAGTTCCGTAGCCAAATGGCAAAAAATGGAACCCTTATAGACTCGTCATGTCTATCTGTCTGTCTGTCCGTCCGTTTGTCACAGCCACTTTTTTCCGTAACTATAAGAACTGTAGCTGTTGAAACTTGGTAAGTAGATGTATTCTAGAAACAATAAATTTTGGGAGTTCTCCATACTTAGAACTGAAACTTAAAATTTTTTTCATCCAACCCATACGTGTGGGCTATCTATGGATAGGTCTTCAAAAATGATATTGAGGTTTCTAACATCTAAATAAATCTAGGTAATTTAAAAAAAAATATATGATGTACATTACCAGCCAAACTTGATAGATTGAATCTGGTTTGAACGAGATCTGGTAAGTAGTTTCTTATTTATGCATCATGAATCGCTACAATGAACTACAAGAACTTTTATATTATGTTACTTGCTGCTACGGAACCCTTCATGGGCGAGTCCGACTTGCACTTGGCCGTTTTTTTTTCATAAAATGTGTTCCATATCCTTTTCTATACACTTGAAAATGTGAGCACAAAATTTTATGATGATGAGTTGAATAGTTAAAGAAACATAAAATCCAAATATCACGTCTGAAGACGAAGGTTTTCAATCAGTGTGTGTTGCCAGTGATGACTTACGGTACGTAGACGTGGTCGCTAAATATGGGCCATATGACAAAGCTCTTGGTCACTCAGAGGGAAATGGAGAGGACTATGCTGCGAGATCCACACAGAAATGACTAGATCCGTAGGAGAACCAAAGTCGCCGACATTGCCCAAATGATTGCGAAACTGAAGTGACAGTGTGCAGGGCACATAGTTCGACGGCGAGATGGCTGTTGTGGCAATAAAGTCCTCGAATGGCTACCACGTACTGAAAGACGCAGTGTTTGTAGGCGCTCCAAAGATGGACCGACGATATGGTCAAGATCGCCAGAATACGTTGGATGAGGGCAGCGCAGGTCCGATCGTCGTGGAAATCTTTGGGGGTTGACTTTGTCCAGCAGTGGACTGGCTGATGATTAAAGTATCATCCGAAAAAGGACCATCCATACTCTGCGGTAAAGATAACGTGATATAAGAGAAGTTCGACAAATTATTTGTAATTATTAATCGAGTTATTCAAACAAATAGCATCATTTCACTGTGATTATTAAATAAAATGGAGGAAAATGAATGAATATCTCAACAATATTAAATGAAAACCTTTTTCAAATGAGAGTCGTAAAGTTTACGATCGCGAGACTTACTAGTGATACGAATATTTCCTCGCTTACGTATTATTTAAGCGGTACAGATTTATTTCACAATTTTTATGAACTAAAAGATCTAATACCGGCTTTTATTGAATAAAATTGCCGTTCTGATCTTAACTGTTAACCATATTAAAATATTAAAATTTTATTTTAATCGTAGAAATATTAATAATAGTAAGGAGAGTTAGAAATTTCCTTGCTAACAGTTTTCATTAAAACCTTTACATGAAGTTAGTAAATCTAAAATCATTTAAAAATATAATACTTAGGAATACAATTTTAAAATATTATATTTGCTCAAATGGGACAAGATTGTGATTGAATTACCGCAATACATAATGGACAAACATAACATTAATTAATTCTTAATAGAGCACCCAAAAGATACTAACAGATTTCGTTGTACCGTTTCCTGTCTCTCTCAGAGCCATTTTTTACGAATTGGTAACTACTTTACGACTTATTTAATTGACACCAAATTAATAATTCAAAGTCAAACATTTTATGTATAGTTTACAATTGATGTATCTGGGGTTGGTCCCTCATATGCAAGAATTGTGGACAGCATTAGCTTTGCATCTGTAACGGATAATCTGCCTCCACCGTCGTCTTTTACAACTTTTTACTCGAATTTCGCTGACGAGTCTTTAATTTGGTCCAGCCATGGTCCTAGTCCTTCGGTATTTCCAACCACATTTTTTTTTCAACCTTGCGTCGCCTCTGCGCAGTATGTGGCCAAAATATGAAAGAATACGTTGTCTGCATAAGGTGGACAAGCGAGTTTTCATTCAGAGCTGGTTCAGCATCGATGCATTGGTGCGATTAGCCGTCCAAGGTATTCTTAACATTCGCCTCCAACACCATTCTGGAATTGATGTGTAAAACAGAAAAAAGCAATGCGTGACAGAAAATAAATCCGACACATATAGTTGTAAACTTAGTATATTACCGTAATAGACGAACCCTGTGTGAAAGTGAAATAACTATCCTTACATAAAAACCTAGTTGCGAAAAAAGACGGAAGACGTAAGAAAGAGAAGGAATATAAGAACACTATGAAATCGTTTTGAAACAATTTAGTGTCCATTAGTCTCCTGTCAAATTGGTCCGCGTTTTAATTTGACTGTATTTATCGTTATTGTTCTGTATTTTAACGGATATTAATAAAAATATAATCGAGTCGTTTTCTGTATAATTAGATTGTGTTGTTAGATAAAGCAATAATCCAACTAAAGAATCATTTCGCAGGTTACTGATTCTCCATTATAAATTTATTCAAATATATTTATTTTTAACCGACTTCAAAAAAGGAGGAGGTTCTCAATTCGTCTGTATGTTCTTTTTTTATGTTTGTTACCTCAAAATTTTCGACTGGGTGAACCGATTGGGATAATTCTTTTTTTATTTGAAATCTGGTGCTTCCCGTTTGGCCCCATTGTAATTTGGTCCAGATCTGACCATTGTCATTGCATCCATGAGAAAACCATAAAAGTCTTAAATTTGCTAGCAAAATCTTTGAAGTATATCCTTTCCTATAAAAAAAGAATAATCGAAATCGGTTGGCACGATATTGAGTTCTTCGTAAATTAATCATCCACTTTGCTATACGTATGTATAACAAATTTAAGACTTGTATGGTTTTCTCATGGATGCCATTGTCAGATCTGTACCAATTACAATAACCACACGGGAAGCATCAGCTTTTGAAATAAAAAGAGAATTATAAAATTCGGTTCACTCAGTCGAAAGTTTTGAGGTAACAAACATAAAAAAAAAACATACTGACGAATTGTGAACCTCCTCCTTTTTTGAAGTCGGTTAAAAATAATGTATTGTGGAATTGTGTATCTCATACGGATCTACAGAAAAGTCCGCGAGAGCATATGACTACCATTAAGGATAAAATATTATGTCTATTATATTTATATTTTCAAAATTCTACTCTTATCATTTATATTGATATAAAACTTTTAATTTGACCCATTTCCGATTAACGTTTAAATAAGGTGTACTTCTACGAAGTTTGGTAATACCTTTGTTAAATCTCTTATCGTGATTACTTAGAACCGTGGATGCAGTTAGAAGAAAAAATGGATTAACTAGAATTTAGAATATGTTTATCTCATAATAGTTTAAGTTTTAAGAAATAATATCACTACACAATTCAGCTGAACTTAGGCAACTGAACTCATTTGAGTATTTCTTAAGAAGTTGCGATAAATAATAATAAATACATTTAATTACTTTACATATAAATTTTAGTACGAAGATTGCGATGATATTCAGTGAATCCAACTTTTGTATTCATCAATAGTAGTAATTGGACGATCTCAACTTCTCATAAGTGAAACATTTTCGTCACTGTCAAAGTAGAAAACCTATATATATACTTTCACATACATAGATTATATTAGATAACTAAAATTAAATAAAACTTAAAGGCCGGCAACTCATCTCTTAACCCCTGGTGTTGCGGATGTCCTTGGGCGGTTGCCTTAACATCTCCGATCAAGTGAGTATCTTGCCGCCTCTTATGTAAAAAATACATAAGCACATCTATGACTTGAAATCATTTAGTTAAAAAATGTTTGCTAAAACCAGAGGTGATTTGTCTAGGGGTTACTATACGTATATTGGGGTATATATCACCTGATGACTGATGATTAATGCCGCCCATACAGAGAGTCAACACGACTTCAATTATCTTGATTGTTGCCAAATTTAAGGTGCCATCACCTCTACGAGCAGTGAAGGAAAATCGACCGGAAAATACCGCCCATGGCAGTTCAATCCAAAATTTGATGATTAAAAGTGCTCAGTTTGAGTTTGGCGCAGTCAGATAAATACAGTAAAATGCACTTATATAATATAAAAATGTATTTAGATAATGCTAAGCACGCTGTAGAATTAGTTCAAATGGTTCTAGCTGCTACTGGAGTGCAACACACAAAAATGGGAGCAACAATCTATATGACCTTATGGACTGCGAGAATATGCCTTTTAAACCTTGCTCTATCCATGAACATCAGTTTCTTTGAAACCAATTTAGCTTTGCTTTTAAGATATCTGCGGAGTTGGAAATTCATCACACAGTCTGTTGCTACTAGGTGAGGTCCTCAGAGGAGTTCAAATAACGGTGATCCGACAAATTAGATTTGCTAAAATAGATAGGTCTCTGTAGAAGACAAGTTTCTTCCAGCACTGGTCGACGTTATGTATATAAAGGCATCTGCAGAACTGCCGTTGACATAACAATGCACGTTGGAGACATTCAAAATATCATTGATATAAAGAAATAGTTTATGAACAAAAATATTCCAGTATATTGTGCAACTCCAGTATTAACGGGCTTAGGTTATGAACAACAACAGCCTACATGGACCTGTATACTGCTTCCACCGGGGTAACTCAAATTCTACTTGCAGGGAATCCTATTGTGTATTTGTTTCGTGAAAAGCGCCTTGCATCATACCTGTTCAAAGTTATAAATTAAGTTTGGAAAACTTTCATGATCTAATGATCGCCTGTCACGTTTTAACACATGTTTTCAAATATTTTTTTTATTACAAAATGTTAATATTATTTTTTTCTCGACGAGTGTTAGTCATATGGAAGAGCTACTTCTCAAAATGGAGCACGTGAGTCTAGAGTTTGGATTAAAGATTAGCTGTGGTAAAACCAAGGTGATGATGAGCCATGAACCATCTATAACTAGCCCGAACTCACGCAGATTGGGAACTGCGAGGTCGTGCAATCTTATTTATATCTCGGTGCTTTAATCTCAAACAATGGAGGATGCGTAGATGAAGTAAAGCGCTGGATGGCGATAGCAAGAACTACTATGGGCAAGTTAAGAAAAATATGGAAGATCAGTAACATAACAAAAGCTACGAAAACCGCCTCGTCCAAACACTTGCTTTTCTCATATTTTTGCATACTGCAGAGACGTGGACTTTGTGGCAAGTCGAAAAAAAGAAAATTGATGCTCTGGGGGAGAAGGCTGGGAGTTTCATGGACCGAGTTTCGCACCAACGTCTCCATTCTCCAATGACCTTTCGGTGTTAGTACAGAGTCGCATTCTTGAGTTCTTCGGACTCGTCTCCCGGCGTGAGAGTGAGTCCATTGAGCGCCTTGTCATGCAGGGCAAAATGGCTAGGGCACCAGGTCGCCCATGCGATGGACCGGCCAAATTAAGTCTGCTGTGGGCAGTCCAATGCACGAGTGTACCAGACTGTCGGCCAGCAGGGAAAAGTGGCGGATGCTCGTGGGGCGAATCACATCTGCCCCAAAAGATGTCACTTCGTGATGACCACGACGCCAAGAGTGTAACGAACAAGAAGAAGAAGATTAAAATAAATGTTTTATGCAACGAAACATTTAGAAACAGACGGTACAAGTAGATGTACAGATAATATGTATCCAAAATCTATATGATCAAGTGAACAGAGTGTGATTGATAGCTGCTCGTCCCTTCATACTATGTGATAAGTATTTGTAAAACCAAGAGAATTATTTCCTCGTTTGTGAAAGGATCGGGGCACGTGATTGTGAGGGACGGAGTTATGAGAGAGATACTTGAAATACATGATTGATGAGCGGAGACCAGAACAAACTTAACAACCAACATTTATCAACTTATAGTCATTAGATGCTATATTTTAAAGCGTGGAATGGAAAACCACTGTCTTACAAAAAACATAAATAAAACAATATAATTTAATATTAGCACTGTAATATGCGTCATGCTCACTAAAATCACATTGCTTGCGGGGACGTCGTGTGCCGGGTCGTCTCCTTTCCTCAAATATGTGTGAAGGGAACAACGGCTGGTCCATGCGTCAACTTTTGAAAGGGTGCAGCTTGTAAAAAGGCATAAAAGGCATTTATTTTCTCAAAATTGATTCCTTTAGAATTCTTTTTGATGTCATTTCTTATACTACCAGATACTACTACCGCTTCGGAAACAAATGGCGCTCTGAAAGAAGAGAAGAAGCGGCGCAAGAAACTCTCCCAGCATTCTTTTTTTTTTGCGCTCTTTTCAATAAAAATATACAATATTGTACAGTCGCTATAAAATAATCACAATCTAGTCCCAGGCTATCCGATCATTTAGATATTCAGCAGTGGAGTAATAGGATTTACGACAGAGCCATTTTTTTATAAAACATTTAAATTTATTTATAGATAATGCCTGAACAGTGGCTGGGACTTTATTGTAGAAGTGTATACATTTACCCTTAAAGCTATTATGTATCTTATGAAGCCTACTAGAATGAGTTACAAGCAATCCCTTATTTCTAGTGTTATAATAATGAAAATCACTATTAAGAGCAAAAAGGTGACGATTTTTGTGAACATATATTAAATTTTCATAAATGTACTGACAATAAACAGTCATAATATTTATTTCTTTAAATTTTTCATTGAGAGACTGTCTATAACCAAGCTGATATATAGCACGAACAGCTCTCTTTTGCAGTGGTGTCAGGTTTAGCTGTTATAGTTAATTAATCATTGTATTTATTAGATGCGATTTGTAATTATGACAGTAATCACGACCATCATGTTCTCGAAGCATCCTCACACAAACAATGAATTCAAGCTCTCGTTTTAAGAAGCGCTTACCTCAAACCTAATTTAATAATGTTTATTTTAGACTTTGACTTTGAATAACATCTTAATTCACTTTCAATCATCGAAATATTACTTAATTAGAATTTTTTACTATTTTTACAGATGTCAAGGAGCGGAAATAGTGTCTCGTCTTATATTTAGAAGATACTATATTATGTTCGTTAAATTAGATGCCAACTGAAATGATATTAAGTTGTATCATTTAATCTTAATTAGTTAGGTTACTTATATGTTACATAACGCGTTAGTAAGCTGCATCTTCAGTTATGGCGAATAATGCAGGTCTTAAACATAATATGACAGCCTTGCCTGTAATTTGACCGTAGCGTGAAATGTAAGTAAACGATTACGGCCTTACAAATACAATTGGCATAAAGTTTTAACTAATCATAAACCAAGAAAAAGCATACCAATGTTTACAAATAGACATTTTGCTTACGATTGGTTTATTCGGACGTATAACGTTTCCCGCGTTTATTTGCAAGGCAGCTTGTCATTCGGAAAACTTCAGAATTATCATTGTATTGACAGTGTTGTCGACGATATTGGAAACATTTTGTATATTCTTTGTTTATGCTTAGTTATAAATTTATACCAAGTTTATTTGTAAGGCCGTTAGAATGTAACTTCAACTTAACTTGAGTAAATACTATGAAACAGAGTAATCCTACTAAATAATTCAGAACAGTCTTATAACAAACAACAGTGACAATATCGGTTACAGCTTAGCGATACGCTACGCTGAGCTCAGACTATCATATATTCGACATCCCGTACCGCAGGCTGAAGTTAATTAATTGATAGACGGAGTATGTCAGTAGTTTTTGCGGACAGTCGAAACAATAACAGCAAAATAAACATAACCTTTTTATTATGCTGACATTTGTGTATATAACAAAATTTATATCTTATAGCCAAATCATAAAAAAATATAAATATAGGTATATCTTCATATTTTTTTTTTTTACAATAATAACTTTGATACACGTTTACACAAATTCTCTCACCCTAGACTAGGCATAGACTGTACTATGGGCACAATATATATTTTATACAATATACTTACTTAAACATACATAAATTCATATAAACATACATGACTCGGAAACAAACATCCATATTCATCATATAAATGTTTGCACCTATCGGGATTCGAACCCGAGACCTCTGGCTTAGTAGGTAGGGTCGCTTACTCTCGGCTATATCGGTTGCCAGACATTAGCTAAGCAACATGCTTTTTTTTTAAACGCTCGTAGTAATGTTTATTAAGACAGAGTAATAACATTGTGCAGAATTGAAACATTTTTTAAAGTATCGCAAGTGTAAAAGAAAAATCCTTAAAGATTATTTTGTTGGTTGTCTATGTAAGTTCATTCTCTGTCTCTCCATATACACTCTGTCAAATTATCGCGGTTGTTTCTGGTCATTTATCAGTTATAATTATATGTATCGTTCCTCGAACCTGTAAACAATTTACCTTTTATTTAGTTGATTCCATTTTATTGCAATTCTATTCTTAATTATTACTTTTAGATGTTGAAACGTAGCTCTACTTTTTATTGTGTCCTACGTTTGAAATTCCATAATCATTCAGTTATTTTAGGGTTATTACAGAGAATTGGTTTTAAATCATTCCATTTGCAAAAGTTCTATACCATAAGGATTTTAGTTTTTTTTTTTTTTTAATATTTATTACGGCTAGGATATTTTGTAGTTGATGCTTTAGTCGTATAATCCCATTACTGCGTTTTCAGCACCATCTGTTCATCCAATTTTCCGTCAACTTTACTTTTTACTTTCAGTGATAGCGAGTGAATGAGCTGTTTGAAAATGTTCGTCGAAGGATAGTACTTCTTCTTGAGTTGCGTTTTCAGTGGGTGTGTATAGTTCTATAAATGATATTTAGAGATTCAGTGAGGGATTGAAATCATATATCGGTGCTTGAGTCAGACTTTTTAATATTCATCTTTGTTCTGTCTATTGTTTTCTTTCGTCTGTTTTGTATTTGGCTCACCCTATTGTCCATCCCAGTAACAAGTCTTGTGTGCTTAAGTTAGTTAATATTGTTGTTACATTGATCGGGTTCGGGTTGTGTAAGATAACGGCTTTAGTACGGCTTTTAGGATGTGTCAATATTTAATAACAGTATATTATTTATTCACTGTAACAGATTCTACTTCATTTACTATTATAACACTAGAAATAAGGGATTGCTTGTAACTAATTCTAGTAGGCTTCATAAGATACATAATAGCTTTAAGGGTAAATGTATACACTTCTACAATAAAGTCCCAGCCACTGTTCAGGCATTATCTATAAATAAATTTAAATGTTTTATAAAAAAATGGCTGTGTTGTAAATCCTATTACTCCACTGCTGAATATCTAAATGATCGGACAGCCTGGGACTAGATTGTGATTATTTTATAGCGACTGTACAATATTGTATATTTTTATTGAAAAGAGCGCATAAAAAAAGAATGCTGGGAGAGTTTCTTGCGCCGCTTCTTCTCTCTCAGAGCGCCATTTGTTTCCGAAGCGGTAGTAGTATCTAGTAGTATACATCAAAAAGAATTCTAAAGGAATCAATTTTGAGAAAATAAATGCCTTTTATGCCTTTATGCCTAATGATATGGGTGTAGCCAAGAAAAAAAAAGTGTGTGTGTACTTATATATGCACGCAAGAAGTTATACTTCGTTGGCCTAACGTAGTAAAAATCATTAAAATGATTTATTCCTCGTGCTATTCTGCGTTTTTAGAGAGAACAATCTTGTAAAATCTTGCAAAGATGGTTTTGACAATTAATTATTAAGTAATGAATACGGCTGTATGGGCTTGAACCCTTTGCCTGTCCTAATAATGGACGAAGAAACCAAAAAAAAATAACGAATGACGTAGACTTCAGAAAATTTTAGGAACCAACTTCAACATGTTACTTTTGTGTTACAGTATTAACGCGCCAAAAGAAATATAACTTCAAAGACAAATTTAAGACTTACCCTTAAATCTTTCCAAGTTTTAAATGTAGCTATATCCTAATCTTTTGTTGATGTCCTACAGCTCAGATATTTAGCGATCACAAAGGAATACATCCAAATAACTACAGTAATTGAAGCTGCATTTATAATCATTTTGCAACAATGATCAATATCAGTTCAAATAACATATTATAGAAAATGAGAGAAGAGTGGGACGATATTTATAAAATGCGATGTCTCACTGGAGTAGCCCTCTTAGCTGGTAGCTGTAAGTTAGTATGTAAGTTTATATTCAACCACGAATAGCCAGCTTTTCATTAGTTTTCCTCAGATTTCCGGGACTCCTCCCCCTTAGCACATAATATTGTATTAGTTCATAAGCTTAATAAAGTTTGATCCCCATCAAACTCGTAGATAGGGTTATACAAATAAGTTTCATGATCCCTCCATGTAAGGCCTAAATTGTTAATGGCTGCTATTCATTTAATAGTAAGATCTTATATAAATATTTAATTGAGTAATTCGATTTTTTATTGCGTCGCCCTCTTTTCCGCTTCTACAGTTGTCGAGTTAGGGCCTCACTCTGTCAGATTACTGTTTGAATATTAGTCGTCGAGTAATTATTTGTAATTCATTCTTAGAATTTTTTAATGCCCTAACTATTACAATGCAGTGCCGCTCAGGATTCTTGAAAAACACAAAAATTCTGAGTGGCACCACAATTGCGCTCGTCATCTAGAAACATCAGATATTAAGTCTCATTTGCCCAGTAATTTCACTAGCTACGGCACCCTTCTGACTGAAACACAATAATGTTTACACATTACTGCCTCACGGTAGAAATAGTCGCCGTTGTGGTACCCATCATCTAGCCGGCATCCTTTGCAAAGCCTCCTAATGTTTTGATTTGGAATTGATTTATTTTATTTTTGTAACATTTTCCTATTTAATTTTACAATTAAACTATTAAGATCTTAGCTTTTTGTATTTTTTGGATGTGTTGGTCTTATTTCATAAATAAATTTTAATGATAATCATTTTGTTCAATGCTTGCGTACTACACGATGTACAAACTCATCAGAATATCTTTCGGGTAGGTTAACAGCATCCATGTGTATACAAATGACAACTTCCAATTCAAATATTAATCTTTTATTTTATTTATCTTAAATTAATACTTTACATAATTAATTACAAAATCTTTAGTTAAACGCTGCCAACGTCATGGAATCATACGATATCGTCCATTTTATCATTAAATTAAAGTACAACTATTAGTAATTAATTTGTAAATAATTGATCGTTAAGTTTAATATTTTAGTAATTGTCTTCGAATATATAAAATTCTCGGTCGTCATCTATTTTTTACACCCTAAAAATTTCAATTATTGATTTTTTTTAATACTTTAATTGGCAATACAACGTTTGCAGGGTCAGCTACTTATGTTATATAATTATCACTCTAGTTTGAAGAACACGTTAATGAGTAGCGACCTAATGAACCATCATATTTCTACAACAGTACGTACATTAAATTAAAATCACACATAAAGACTTAATAATTTTTGTTTATTCTGATAATGATCTAATTATATCATTCTAGATTGTAAGTTGAGTTTCATACCACATATTGATAATCTGGTGAGTAATGCTCTTAAACTTTTAGGTTTCATAACAAGAAGTACAAAAGAATTTAAAAGATCATCCACAAAATTAACGCTGTTTAATTCAATGATTAGAAGTAAACTTGAATATTGCTCTGTTGTATGGAATCCTAACTATCAAGTGCATAAAGACAGAATAGAAAGAGTACAAAAAAAATTCTTACGACACTTAGCCTACAAGGACAATATATTAAAAGAAATTAATAATACCAACGATCTCTTAAAACTTTATAAAACTATATCACTATGCAATCGTAGAAACTCAATAGATCTCTGTTTTTTGCATAAAATTGTAAATGGAGCTATTGATAGCCCGAACTTATTAAACAGAATAAGGTTAGCAGTTCCAAGACAAAATGCACGGTCACATATTAAAAATAAAATTACTTTTATGCCAATAATTACAAAGAGTAACCTAGGTAGGGCCGCTCCTATTAACAGAATTGTAATGTCCTATAACAATATATTTAAAATAGCAGAGTTGGACATATTTTGGAACTCTGCATCGATTTTCAAGCGCAAAATTAAAAATCATTTAATTAAATAATATCATTCGTTTTTTTTTCGTATTTAATAATAGTTGCTGTATTTTAAATTTAGTTTTTTTTTTTTTTTTGTTTAGAGTGATAAGTTTTTTATATTTTTGTTTAGGTAACCAATTTATTGAGTAAATTAGATAAGTAGTAAGTAAACGAAGAAATTGTCATATTATGTTAATAATGTTTTTAAGTACTTGTAATTTAATTAAGTAATTAATTGCATGTCGAGTTAGCCCGTAAATGGGGTATACGATGTTAAATAATATAAGTAATTAATGTGTAAATATACTATAAGGTAATACATTGTATGCAACGTGGGCTTCCTATTAAATAAATAAATAAATATACTCATAATAAAATAATATAAATACAATTGTTCAGTGATAATAAATAACTTTGTTGCACATTATATTCAGTTCTTTAGTTAAATTAATTCCAATATTATTCATGGATGATGATACTGCTGTCATTTGTTAGCATTAACACGATTGACTGTCGACTCATATTTTAATCGAGAGCGCTAAGTTTTAAGTACTCATTACATATTGTGAAATCAAATAGGTAGAAAGTCGGCCCAGTTATATGAAGAAGTGTGTATAATTTAAATAATCACCCCGTTTTACACTTAATATAATCATATAATGTAATCTTAGAACATTTTATTATCTTTTTTATAAATCTTTCTCTTTCAAGCTATATCCACAGCGCGTCGGCAGCATTTAGAACTTCTATGATTATTTTTTATATAAGGAGGCAAACGGGCAAGAGGCTCACGGATAGGGAGTCGTGAGGCAACCGCAACAACAGGTGTCAAGAGATGTGTTGTCGGCTTTTAAGGTGGGATTATACTTTTTTCTTGAAGGTCCCTAAGTCGTATCGGTTCGAGAAAACAGAGGACATTAATTGATTCCACAAAGTGGCTGTGCGAGACAAGAAATTTCTTGAAAAATGCGAAGTTGACAGACGTCAACGTGACGCGGATTTTGCATTTTGACGTAATGTCCGGTGGATGATTCGTAAAAACTCGTAAAGATATCTCAATTAAAATAAGCTTGATTAAATGTCATTCTGAATTATTCACTAAACGATTTTCCATGAATGTAAAAGTATCAATTAAAGTTCTTCATTTATTGAAATTGGGAGTCATTGAAGCTAATTATCATCAGTAAAATAATATTTCGACTGGAGTCTTAATCTGCAAATAAATTTACCTGCAATCCTTCATCCTTCAGCATAACAGTCATGTGGTTGCCCAAAAATCGAAGCTTTACAAAAATTTGAAAAAATAAAACCATTTTTGTACTATCTATACTATATATGTATCTTGTAATACATAATAACAAATTATTATGAAATTTGTAGATAGTGATAAAAAAACAAAGATACTAAGAAATAAATATAAAATTAACGTTGCTATTTTCATCCGTCTCGTACGTTTTATAATGCTAGATTTGCCGCCAACTAAAATAACAGATATTAAAAAAACAAGAATCTCTAATCCAGAATTTAGTGGAAATAGCTATCACTTAACGTGTCGTATCTTATCCTATTAATATTATAAATGTGAAAGTTTGGATGTCTGTATGTATGTTTGAACTTCTTTAACGCAAAATCTACTGATTGGATTTTGATGAAACTTTACAATAATATAGCTTACACACCAGAATAACATATACGCTATTTATTATTTATAAAACTATCGCGTGAATTATACTTTATATGGCAAAACAACGTTTGCCGGGTCAGCTAGTATACAATATATTGTATTTCATAGTAGCAACGGGCGAAATATTTCAACTGGGAAATTGTTTAAAAATGAACTGGCAATGAACTAACAAATGCGGAATTTAAAATTTTGCCTTTTTAGTGCTTGAATGTAAAATAAATTTGACTTGTGGTAAATGTACGTTACACGAATCCTACAAAAAAAAGATATTTTAAAAAATGCGGCCGTGACTACCACTGTAAGCTATATATTTACAAGCCCGGAGCCAGACCTAATTGAATTTAAGAAATGTCCTAACGGTTTGCTAAAAGGGCTCTATTTTTCATTTTAGTCGTATTTGCCAGTAAACAAATTTACCAATCACCCAATCAGAAAATCTCGCGGCCTTTTGTGTAGGTGTCAATATTAGTTCGGAGTTGGATTATCGATTTATGTAAAAGTTATTTTTAATACTGTTTAAAAGATATAGAATTTATAAAGATTATTTACCATGCGCAAAAACAAACTTGATAATGAAATCATTATGTTGTGATAATTTTACATAAACTCATTTACAACAGACTTATGTGTTTATTGCACATGTGGAAGGCGAAAAACCCCCATTTCAAGGTATTTTCGCTATGTAACAATTGAGTTTAGAATAAATTTTGATTAATAGAAGCTATGAGCGAGTTGACATCCGTAGTGTGCGTCAGGTGGACAATAAACGATCAAGTATAATTAATATCTGTGTCTCTTGTATGTACGCGGGGTACGTTTATCTGTTGTACGTTTCGATAGGTACTCGTTTTTTTTCCGGCGGTAGGACTACCTCAGCTTACAAACCTTGACATTAATTAGTAGATAACATCTGAAGTTGATCACCTATCATCAAGTGTTCCTTAATCTTGTACGTCTGACACGCAATAAAGACCTTCACACGATGTTATTAAGTGTTAGAAACCACGAATTTATACCTGAGAGTGAGTTGCTCTGGAACCAGCATATTACTCAATCATCAAAATCCATTCAGTATTTTTTGCATGAAAGAGTTACAAACATACATAAATACATTCTAACAAACTTTTGGCGTTTATAATATCAGAAGGATTTGTATTGCTTAGATAATATCCCTCTATCTTTTTAAATTCCTGGATTACGTCTAGCATTTCTATGCAAGCTAGTTAGTTTCATTCTTGTTTTTTTTATAGTTAATTCTACTGACACGGTCAAAGTCAAAGTCAAAATCAAATAAACTTTATTAAATTACTTTAGCCTAATCGCTTTTGAATATTCATAAATATTTCATTTAAATAACTGTATATAAAATCATATGCTCGGAAAAAGTTGAGCTCGTGAGAAGAACATACAAGATACTCAACGGCCACTCCTTTTAATCAAATAGGGTATTTTACAATGGCTGTAATACACATAACATACTAGTTTGTAAGGTGCTGCATTGAATGCATGAATCGTGTTTAAATAATATAAATTACTAGCTGACCCGGCAAACGTTGTTTTGCCATATAAAGTATAATTCACGCGATAGTTTTATAAGTAATAAAATATTGCCTATATTATAGCCTGTACATCATTTTGTTCTATTGTCAATAGTTTTTGCAGCGCACGCAAAAATAGGTTTTCGATTTTACACCTTGTGTTACAAAATAGCAATTTTATTACGGATCCCTAATTTTGAAAAAAAAAACATAGCCTATAGCCTTCCTCGATAAATGGACTACCCAACACTAAAAGAATCATTCAAATCGGACCAGTAGTACCAGAGATTAGCGCGTTCAAACAAACACTGCAGCTTTATAATATTAGTATAGATTTCATAAAAAGTAATAAAGAATAAACTGTTTATAATAAAAATAATGCTTGAATTCATTGTTTGTGTAAGGATGCTTCGTGAACATGATGGTCGTGATTACTGTCATAATTATTAATTGCATCCAACAAATACAATGATCTATTAACTTTATCAGGTCGACCTGACACCACAAGCAATACCCATTCACGAATTGACGCATGGACCAGCCATCGTTCCCTTCGCACATAATATTTGAGGGATTTGAATAAGGACAACTAATTAACTGTGTGTTATTTGCATCACCTTTACCTTTTGACATCTATTTATGCTGAGTAGGTGTAAAAAAAAATTAAATTTAAACTTTAACTTTAACAGGTGTTATAAAAGCTAACATTTATATTATTTTTTTTTTAATCTTCGTCTTCATTTTAAGTCATATTCACCTTCATTTTAAGTCTTTTTAATTACCCAAATAAATAAATAGCCCGACATCTTTTATCTTTTATTTTATGTAGAAATAATTAAGAGGTCGTAAAAATTATTAAAATTTAAGCTAATCCAAAGTGCGACCGAAAGTTACAGACAAAGTAGCCACTAACAACTTTTAAAGTTTATAAATGAAAGTGTATCACTCACAGGAGGTATATTGTATAACAGTAAAGTAAATTTCAAAATATAATAACAAAACTTATCTATGAATAATTGAGACGAATTTGAGTCGCTTATCTTGGAACCGGAACACCATTTCTCCTGAAAACAATTTGTAAGTTGGCGGGAGTTAATAAATATTATGTTAGGAGAAAACTTCGTCTGATAGTCAGGAAACAGTACTGTGGTTTATTTAACAAACATATTATTCGTATTGAAACTATGTATTTAACTGCAATCTAAATATACAGGGTGGTTTTTTGAGAAAGGTGGTGATGGCCAAGTCGGAAATTACGAGACTTAGAGAAAACTACGAAAGGAGTCATGCCCTCGATTTATAAGAAACCAATAACTGCATATTTAGTTTTTTAAAGTTTCATGAACTTTTGACGGAAATCGACCCGAATGCTTTTTATTATTATTATTATTAAATTCTCTCATAGAAAATATGTCAATACAAGAAAAATATGAAAATAAAAGTAATTATGAGTCCCCAATCCAAATAAAAACTATCCTATCTCTTAAGTTGGCCTAAACTGCACTCCATGAAGTAATCCCCATTAAAATCCAGTCATATGATATATTAATATTTAGCCTCAAACGTTATATTTATATTTAAAAGCTACTTAGATACACGTCTGTATTGCAGGCGTTAATTTTTACTAGATTGGCGTCAATGTACTGTTGTTCTTACAGATTGTGATGTAAGAACAATAGCATATTACGATACAAGTGCGCAAAGTAAATCGTAAACTATTTTGCCTATTAAGTTGCGCCAAGTTCGACCACTATATCTATTTTCAAACATTCCCGCACGCTCAGCTATATTCCAACACGCTCTTGTAAACGTGTGGGAAAGTGGTACTTTGCGAACACAAATGCATGCGCAAAATCGAACATTGCGCACGATGATAGGAAAAGTATTTATCATCTCGATTTGAGCTTCCCTGATGGTATGAATATCAACCTTGAAAATTGTATTTATAAAGATCATTTCATGCCTCTAGGTGACGAGCCCAATAATTGTAGTGACGCTCAGAATTTTTGGGTTTTACAAGAATCCTGAGCGGCACTGCACTGTACTGGATGGGTCGTAACAATTGCCATCAGCTGAACGTCCTGCACGTCTCGTCCCTACTTTTCATTAAAAAAAACATTCTAAAATACTGGTTATCATGGTGTACATGCCCTAAGTTAGGTTATGGGAAATTTTACAGACAGTACTTGGACTAACTGAGCACAAATTTAATAAATATATTTAAACTTCTTCGACAAATTAGGTTTACTACAGTATAGCACATTATATAGACGATAATAATGGATGGTTCTTGACTGGTTTTGCGCAAGATGGGCTTTTTCTCTCTGTGTCAAAGTATTACCAATATGATAAGTTAACAATTTGATGTTTTTTTTAAAGAGATAGCCCTCACATCTGGGATTAATTATACAAATTAAATTTGTAACACACAAATGGTTTCGAGTCCCGATTCCCATTGTTCATAAATTTTGTTTTCAAATTAAATTTGTGAAATATGTTATGTTATTGTCACTCCATATGGAAAATAAATATATTTCTCTAAATATATTTTACCAGTTAAAGGCTTACTGGTAAAATATATTTAGTTTCCTATTTTTTATTAAGAAAAATCTATTCTATTTTTACTTCAACCTGTTCTACATACTGGATCCTATCTGTCTAATAGATCGTACTTTTTTTCTAGTCTGATACACTTCAACATCAGTTCAAACAGTTTGACTGAGTCCGTACAATAAATACGTTCATATAAATATTTATAGCAATTTTCAACGTTATATGCCAGATCAATCAAACCAACGTGGGGTCAATCTTTTTAAAGTTTTCTATGAAAGCGTGTTAATTTTTCAGTTTTTTTAAGGAATATTTATTTTTGATTTTTTAGTCCTTAAAGGATGATAATATCGTAGTCATTAATTATCGATGTGGTAGTTTGGGACATAATCGGGATTGGGCCAAAAAAAATCGCATACTCTGAAGATCCTGATAGAAGATAAATTGATCCTTGACCAGTGTGCAAAGATTCACTTCAGTCCGACATACGTGGATGAAAATCAAATCCAAAGTTTCCGTTTCATACTAACATACGAATAAGGATAGTTAAAGCGTTTTAATTATTTATTATGCACATATTTTGACACTCAAATTGATGCCCAAACGAGAAAATTATTCATTATAACGTCGATGTTGAATTTTAACCGACTTCGAAAAGGAAGAGGTTCTCAATTCGATTGGTATTTTTTTTATGTATGTACACCGATTACGCTGAGGTTTATGATCAGATTTTCGTGATTCTTCTTTAGTTAGATGCAGAATGTTTGCCATTTGCAAAAGCAACGAAATCTTATAGTTTACCTGATACACTAAAAAGTAAAAAATAAAAACTAACTACGTTTAAAAAAACCGACTTGAAAAACAAAAAGTATAAAAAACTTAATAGAGATTTAATTTAATACATCTCTTATATAATTTAAAATTAATATTAATAACATAGTATTATTTTTATGTGCTACCTATTTATAGGTTTGAAGTCGGTGCCAAGCCAAATGTAATAGCAGGTACCTACACTCGGCACGCGTGACTTTGAGCGGGATAGCTTCGTCTAGAACCACACAACTTAAGCGGGCAAGCACAGCAACACTAAAGCAAACATTTTTATTCAAAAACGCATATTATGAAAAATAAACAACATTATTAAGAATTTCTCACTCATAACACACAATTCACAACTCACCTAGATGACATAGGTCAATGAACCCATCCAACATGATTAAATTTACTCTCCGGTGTTGTCCAATTTCATTGGTGCGTGCTCCACTTCGATAGCATCGAATTAACTTGACACATGTCTGTTCACGCTGAGTAGACACGTGATATTAGATCGACATAGAGTATAGATCTCATAATACCATGGATATAGATGTACAGTCAGAACATACAATAAGTATATCTCATTTCATTTCATCATTTATTTGTAGCCATGGGTAAACATAATGCGGGGCTCGAACCCACGACTTTCGGCGTTCCATACCAGTGCTCTCCCAACAGAGTTGGACAAAAGCATACAAGATTTTATAGCGATGTGTCACTCGAACGGTTAGCTCATTTGGGAGAGCGCTGGCCCGGAACGCCAGAGGTCGTGGGTTCGAGCCGCGCATCGTTCATAAAATTTTGTTTCCAAATTTTATTTGTGTATTAATCCTAGAAGTGAGGGTTATCACTTTAAAAACATAACAAATTGTTTAGATATATATAAGTAGTTACAAATCCGAATAAAAGTTCTCAATTCCTTGCCCGCATGATGTAGCGTACAAAAAAAATATATAATAAACACAATGTCAGTAAATAGATATGTAAATAATTGAAATTGATAAAAACATTACTTAGTAAGTAAAAAATTGAGGAAGATGATATTTTAAATGTCAATTGAGTGAAGCAACTGAAAAGATCTTTTATAGAATAGTACGATTTTGTCAGTAGGAGATTAAAAAGTTTCTTTTTAAAACACTTCAACTTAAGTTCTGTGATATCTGTTGGAATCTTGTTAAATATTTTCGGCGCCATTTCAAGAACACTATTGTACATAGAAGCTGTGTTGCTAACATGTAAACGTAATCTATTATATATCATCGGAACAAAAAGTAAAGTTGAAATATTACATTCCATTTAACCATCTGATGATATTGAACATATTGAATATACGGTTAAAAAAATTAGACAGTTAACTGACATTGACACAACAAGTCTAGTTTACTTTACTTATTTTAATCTACTACTTTTATGCTATGAAAGCTACTTCTTTTCGAATAGCTATTTAGCCACGCGGTGCAATACCCACCCATGTTGACAGATAAACAAAAATGACGTCACCAAAGTTAGCTACGTGTATCGCTGAATAACTTGAAACTTTTACTGAAATGCAAGTAAGAATAATTAGAATGTGAGTTTCTATCTCTAGTTGACTATCCGTCCTCTCAACGATAAATGCTATGTGTCGATGAGTTATTGAAAAGTAAGTAAGCGTAAAAGGATAGATTTGTCTATCTCTGGTTAAACAATATGTTATGTTTTTAAAGTGATAACCCTCACTTCTAGGATTATTATACAAATAAAATTTGAAAAACAAAATATTATGAACGATGCGGGACTTTAAAAACATAACATATTGCTTAGATTTACAAGAGCGACATCTCAAGTCAACTTCCTAATATGCAAATATTGGGGTTGCGCAGGTTATCAACTGTAAAGTAGATCCTGTAGAGTGTAGAAGCCACAACCTGAAAGTTGAACAAAGCAAACAGAATTTTATAACGAGGCGGTACTCGAACGGTTAGCTCAGTTGGTTAGAGCACCGGCACGGAACGCCCGAGGTCGTGGGTTCGAATCCCGCATCGTTCATAAAATTTTGTTTTTCAAATTTTATTTGTGTATCTCTGGTTAGTAAAACTATCTAACTGTAAATAGATAGATAAACAAAATATAAGCAATAATCAATTTAGGGTAATCTGATGATTAAACTTTATTTTTATTATCATTACAAACCCCATTCTTTTAACTAAAGTTTGCTTACATGAATAAATTATTAACATCACGAGTATTTACTATGTAAAAATTTTTAAACAGATTTTTGTTTTTCATCTGAACTTCGTTTTCATTAATAATAAATTCATACACAGATCTTTGAAGTAAGGAAGTGCTTTGTTCCAAAATCCATTAATTATTCAATAGAGAAGTTCTTACATTTTGCTTAAAATGAAACTTCTGTAAATCGCGCAGCTGTAAGGACTGCCAAATAAATGTCAACAATATGCGATAATAAAGTATTTTTGAAGTAAATGATGTTTATTTTTATGATAATAAGGGACGAGACGAACAGGACGTTTAGCTGATGGTAATTGATACGCTCTACCCATTGCAATGCAGTGCCGCTCAGGATTCTTAAAAAACCCAAAAATTCTGAGCGGCACTTCAATTGCGCTCGTCACCTTGAGACATAAGATGTTAAGTCTCATTTGCCCAGTAATTGCACTAGCTACGGCACCTTTCAGACCGTAACACAGTTATAATGTTTACACATAACTGCTTCATGGCAGAAATAGGCATCGTTGTGGTACCCATAATCTAGCCGGCTTCCTGTGCAAAGGAGTCTCCAACTGGTGGTGTAAATTTACGTAATGTTTTTACTTTGAGAACTCTTTAATTTCTTTTTTAAGACATCTCTTTGGATAAGTATGTAGATAATAATATTTCCTTATAGTTTTGGATATGACACAATACACATGATACAATGGATTTTAATTTATAACATAACATACTATTGTATATTTATATATTGACTAGCTGACCCGACAGACGTTGTTGTGTAGATAATAAAAAAAATACTGTTTTATAGGAATTTGCCAAAACTTCAAACAAAATTCAAAACATCAATAATTATTTCGTAACATGTTCAAAGGCAAATAGGATGTTAAGCTTTGTTATTAGAATCGCCAGACCATTTAAACAGGAAAACTCCTGGATATTATTGTACAAAGGTTTAGTGAGAAGTATCCTGGAGTATTGCTCAGTGATTTGGTCTCCAATTTATAATGTTCACCGTGATAGAATAGAGTCAATTCAGCGGTGGTTTGTAAGAGTTCTCTGTAGCAGGTTGGGTGTTAGACGTAAAATTCCCGAACACTCTGAGCGCTTACGTAAATTTAACTTGCATAGTCTTGATAAACGGAGATGGGTATCTGATATGTGCGTCTTACATAACATTGCGAATGGTTTTATGGATAGTCATCTATTAAGTTTGATAAACTTTAAAGTTCCAACACGATCTGTGCGTATTCCATGTTTATTTTCGATCAATTCCTCAAATAATAATGTATCGCATAACAACCCGATTATGAGAATTTGTAGAGAATTTAACGAAATGTGTGCTGATTTTGATATATTCTTTACAAATGTAGTCATTTTTAAAAATACTCTTTATAAAACTTTCTAGTTTATGTAAAATAATTTAATGTTTAACTAAATTTCGTTATACTGTAATTACTATTGTGTCCACTTATTAATTTTTTATTTTTTTTACTGTATTTGGTGAATGATGTGTACAATTTTAATTGGATCTCAGGATCATAAAAATATGCTGTAATTGTTATTAGATCATAGTTTTATCTTGTTATCTGTTATTGTACCTACTTGTAAATAAATATATAAATAAATAAATAAACATAAGCTCCTTGTTGTTATAATGGAATTGTTTCACAGTAGAACTGTCAAACCGTGCGTCACTAAATTCTCCCACAAAAAATATGTCCATACAAAACAAATATTGAAAATAAAATTATTATGGGTCCCAAATCGAAATAAAAGCCATCCTATCTCTCAAGTTGGATTAAACTGCACTCCATGAAGTAATCCCCGTTAATATCCGTTCATTAGTTTAGGAGTACATCGCGGACAAACAAAGTGTCATGTGATCTATATATATTAAGATAACACTAGCACTATTACAATATTATATTTTGTTCTAACATGCGTAGCTCTATTAATGGCCGTAAGGCATTGGGGTTTTGCATTGTTTAGTAGTTATACTAAACAATGCAAAACCCAATTATTTACATTTACATAGACTAAGAAATCAAATAAAACATTACGAGATAAAGGTACTAAAACGTTGGTTTCTGCAATAATTCACAAGAAAATCAATTGCACTTATATAAATAACGTACCGATTGAGTTACTAAGCCTGTTACAAAAGATGAATTAATTATTTACTATTTAGTACAACAAAAAGATTTCAATCTACCCTCCGCACAAGTTTTAAAAACTGTATTGCGGCAGCAGATGCAATTAAGAAAACGGGACTTCTATAAATCCGTCTCTAAATTCGGAATTCAATATATTCTAAGGTAAGCTAATAACAACAGTTTTTACAACCAAACATCACCACCTACACAATTATGTAATAATACAATCATACACTAGCCTGCAAAAGTAAGTATCACACTTTTCAAATTAATTTTTTTTCTTAACTATAGAAGGTAGAGATTTAAGATTAAAAACGTTTTGTTGCAAATTTTATAGGCTTTAATTCTTAGAAACTAAAATTATACATTAGTAACATTTTTAACTTAAAAAAGATAAAACAATGAAAATAGACATTTTTAGTTTAGTGTAAAAAAATTCAACTAAAATGTATAACATGTTATTTAATTTTTAATAACTGGTATTGCCTCCTCGAGCTCTGATAACAGCTTCGAGCCGGTTTGGCATACTGAACACTAGGTTTCGGAGCCGATGTTGGGGAATATTCTCCCATTCTTCTACCAGGGCCTGCTTTAGTGCCCTGAGGGTAGTAGGTGGTGGTCTGTGATTTCTGACTAGCCTCCCAAGCTCATCCCAGGCGTGTTCAATCGGGTTGAGATCAGGACTTCTTGATGGCCAAGCCATCACGCTGATACCGACCTCCTGAATATACTCTTGTACGATATGAGCCGTGTGTGGCCGGGCATTATCATGCATCAGCATCGAACCATCACCCATATTTACTAAATACGGCCCTGCATACTCATTGCAAATGTCTTGAGCATATCTTTGCCCAGTGAGGCTGCCATTTTCTATGGCTACTAGCTCTGTGCGACCTTCTGAAGATATGCCAGCCCATACATGTACACTGCCTCCACCGTACTGGACTCTATCTGAGATGCAGGCTTGAAGGTATCGCTCACCAGGTCGCCTGTAAACACTTCGCCTTCCATCAGAAGTGTAAAGGGAGAATCGAGACTCATCTGCAAACAAAATTCTTGACCATTCTTCTTCATCCCACTGCATGTGTTCACAGGCGTATTGCAGTCTCGCTACTCGATGCTGTCTCTCGAGATCGTTTTGTTTTTGAAGTTTTTTTTCAGCCAATTCTTAAAAGAAGGTTACCAACTATAAAGTTTTTATGTACAAAATTAAATTCTCTTTGGAGTCCTTTTTATTTCGAAAGTATATCTTGTGAACTTAAAACGTTATCCCAATTTTAAAAGTGTGATACTTACTTTTGAAGGCCAGTGTATATGCACTTGCGTGTCAGCCCAGTGAAACTCTCTAAGAAAAGAGCGATTTACTCGATTGTATGAAACATGCAGTCATTGATAGATTGACAGATGACGGATATAATCTCGTAAAAAATAGAGAAGCCCATTAAAAAGTGTCATTTGGGATTGCGTTTTTTAGAGGACGCAATTTTATTTTTTTGATGTGTAGAGGGGGTCAGTGTAAAGCTAAAACCAAGTTTGTGGGGCCGCCACAGTTGTCGAATGGGGAATAAGGTCAATTATTAAATATTAATAATATTGCAAGATAAATAATTAAAAAAACTATAATATCAAAAAAAGCAACTGACTAGACACATCATTAGTACACACGTATAATATATGTATAGTTAAGAGTACTGAACAATAGTACTCACTTCGGAGCGCTGTAAAACCTTAGCTATAGTCTTGATGAAAAAATATTGCGTATAAAAGTTGTTCCTCAAAAACCGATCTACAAAATAGTCTGATATAAATTTTTCATAAAATGATAAAAAAAACGTTATATCGAAAAATATAATTTTTTTCTCGAATTTCTGAACATTTTTGCTTATAACTATTTATTTATAGTTCTACTACAAAGAGTTACTGGACAAAAGTTGTAGAGAATTTGTTCGCAATTTTTTTTTATTAGATAAATAGTTTAAAGAGATATATCGTCAAAACCATTTCAACCCCTATTTTCAAGATGGCGGCCGTGGGACAAGCGTGACGAACCCAAAATTTTGGTTTTAGCTTTACACTGACCCCCCTTATACATCAAAAACATAAAGTTGCGTCCTCTTAAAAACGCAAGGTTAGGCCTAAAAATGTAACATTTCAATGGACTAGAGATAGACGAAATCCACATCCATCCATAGATCCAAATCCAAGTTTTAAACAACTGTTCACTTTCAAACTTAGCTGGATTATACTTCGTCGCCTATTGTAATTACTATTTCAAACTCAGTCAAATCAATGCACGTTTCATACTAAACTAAATTTCAATTTTTTCTTAGGCAATCCCGCCTCTTATTACGTAGTACTTATATCCTCTTTGTGTGGGGTTGGGCGTACAGCTCCAACACGTCAACTTGGTACATTTTTTTATACTTGCCAGTAATTTTATGTATTACATAGACAATTGTTTCTGATTTATTCATTGCAAATAAAACCTCTTTTGTTTAGGATTTCCATACTTTAACAGAAAAGTTTTGGGTGCCCGATTTTTCACTTAGGTTTATAAAATATGGCGCATAAAATAAGCTGATAAAGCTTAAAAATACCATTATATGCGGGGTCTATTCAATTTTCACGGCGCTTGCAGTGCGTTAATAATTTAATCGATGAAACCAATTACAGTACACACTTGGAATCAAATAGTCCTCACATCACACACTGTCACGCTCTGTCACTTTACATGGGACGTGCCGTCACGTCATTGTAATTTGCACAGTGACATGAAGGACACACATTATAATTTTATGATTTAAAATTTTCTCAACTGCACAGTTTAATGCAAGTTTTTGTTTGTGATAGTCGAACTAGCTTTATGAGAGAGCAAACGGTGAAGGGCGCGTGTGAGATAAGCATACTATATGTATGCTAAAAGCACAGACGAGTAAGAAAATAAGGACTCCGTGTCACCTTACATAACAGTGAGGCACCAAAACAAGCCGGTAAACGTGTAAATACATAGCCCCACGCATACACTTACACTAATACAATCCGATCGGCCGCCATTATGAGATTTGCCATCGTCTGTGACAGATCAGTGTGCGTCGCAATAAAATATTTTAAAAATGCCGTCGTGGGTTGTGAAAAAGTGTAAAAACAGTAGTATAAAAGTATTTGAGGATATATGATTATTTAAGGGAGAAAAAATTGTGTAACTGGTATACCCCGTAACCGCTCACACACTAGCATAAAAAAAAATAGCACACTTGCTAATGTCACGGCGCGGAGTCTTTCTTTTTTAATAGTCCGTTGCTAAAAGTATACATGTCTTAAACACAGGGTGCACTTGATGTTTGTGAATCTAGCAGCTTACATAAATGATATTTAAAAATTACTAACAACATTTGCAACTTGAATTATCTGGTTGTATTCTTTTGTATAAAATGGAGGTATAACTCAAGATTTTTTTGCCCATTAACCTAACAGGGGTTTTTCTTGACTGATTCGAGTTTATCGACAAATGATTTAAATCTTCTTTTTTATTATGTTTTATTCAACCGTCCACTTCCGCCGTCCGCTTTGAAAAGTCATAAACTTTCGGGGTAACTTTTACGCTAATGTAAATACACTGTTACAATTACAGGCGTTTTAATAATTTATAATGTATTTTATTTAAATGTGCAACACTCGCGTTAGTTAAAGAAACATATATCTGTTAATTACACTTGTATAAAATCAATATTCTAATAAGCATTAATGTATTACAAGAGACTTGATCCTGCAGACAAACTGTCCAAACAGTTTTGCGGGACTATATTTGCTTTTAAGATTCTTTCTGTAAATGATTAATAGTATAAATAAATACTATATTTCCCTCCCGCGTTCTGATACTATATGTACCCTCACTTTTTCTAAAAGACCGTAAAACGTTTCTTAAGCCTTTATTTTTGAACGAAGTTGGCAGTACAACTACCTACTAATACTTAAAATATGTTGCTATAAATCTACATGAACACCAAGGTTTTGATTAACGCCAAAATCTAATGTCGTTTTAAAAACTGAAATACACTTTGAAAATATTCTAATATTTTTTATATGAAAGGCATTAAAGGCATTTATTTTCCCAATATTGATGCCTTTAGAATTCTTTTTGATGTCATTTCTAACGCTACTAGAAACTCTCCCACCATTATTTTTATGTCCGTCAAACATTCGCTAGATCATATTTTAAAATTATAACTTGAAAAGATATTAAAGTAGCTACTAAGCATTTTCTGTTTGCCTCTTAAATTTGAAAATGGGCCTGTTTTTCAATTCACTTAAAAATTAAATCAACTTAATTAATTATCTATCCTTAGCAGAAATGTTCCCGTAATTAACGTGAATATGTTATTTTTCAACGTTTAAGTAAAAACTGGGATATTACTGGGATTTGGCTACTATAAAATAATCTCAAATTTATCGTGAATTTCACAAACCTATTAAAAAATAACATGTTCTTTACATTGAACAAAGTATTTATTTCACTTCTTGGACTCTGTTATTTTAGCAAAGATAGCAAAATCACTCAAATGCGAACATCCTTTGAAGAAAATTAAACTCTAATCCTGTTGCATTAGAGCTTTATTTGCGGAAAAAGTGTTTTAGGATGGCAAGCATGTGTCAAGTTTACACTGAACGAATTGGTGGATTTGAGAACTTTTGAACTAGGATTACTTTGTGTACTTTGATCGTAAATTGTTTGTTGGAAAAATAGATGAATAAAGATTTAGAGCGAGCCATATTAACGTTATAAAATTATTAGATTGCATTCTGTTAGAAGATTTATTATGAAATAACTAGGAACAAGGTGTGTAACAGTAATAAATTGTGAAAATAATCTCTTTTAGATTAACAGATCCTGAGCCAGAAATGAAAAAAAACTGTTTCAAATTATATTTATATTATTATTAATATGTATTTTCTTTTATTCGTTAATATTAGAACTAAGCTGAATCACAATTTAAGCCTTTGTGTGCCAGACAACGATATATTATATAATATATACCATATTCCAAATAAACATCCGTGTATCGGAAACAAACAATCATTTCATTATATAGATTATTGCACCTACCAAGATTCAAACCCGGGACGTTGAGATTAAAAGTCAGGGTTATTAACCATCAGGATATTAGGTCGTCCTTATAATAATTCCATTGTATTTGAATATAAAAGAAGACTATCTATACAAGTCAAGGCGTGTCACAGAATGATAATTATTAATGTTACCGATTCACAAAATACGAGACAAGAAACCGTACCACTTCCCGGCCTGAGCATCATAAGTATGAAAAAGATCTTCTATTGCTTAAAATATTACTTAATCAATGATAGCAACTTGGACCTGAACTTGATGGCTTGACAAATTTATGAAAAATCAAATGAAAATGATTAATACATTGACGTTTAATACCTAAAATCTCTAAACTCAGCGGGCTTCTTATATTTTAATAAAATTTTATTTTTTAAATAGCCTGAGGGCGGTCACTCCATTCTCAATCTGTGGTGTCATTAAGAATTTATATCACATACTATCTTTGACTGTTAACGGCCGTTCCCAATATACTATCTACAGATAGAGGTAAATTACTATCTTCTACAGACAGTAATTAGCTGTCAATAATCTGAAGCATTCCCAATAAGTCATTCTTATCGCCTTATATTAGGACACGTGAATTGCAATTTCCATACAAACTTTATATCGCTGGTAAGGTATACGTCGTCCCATTGACAGACAGCGTGTACGAATAAGGTGAGTAACCGTCGATAAGTTTATTGGGACAGAAAAATCAACGATAGTTACGATTTTTATCACAAGTAGGCCACAACAGGTGATAGACTGAATATTGGGAACGGCCGTAAGAAAGTGTTATATTAAATGAAATATTAACTTTGAAGATTCTTTCTGCAACTAGAGGTAAATGTTTTATACGCTAATATGTAATTTAAATACACAACATGACAAGATAATTTTGATGAAAATCGTGATAAGACTCAAAATATGTTATTATTCATAAACAAAGTTCACATCAAAGAAGTTTACTCTCACATGACAGATATTATGTAAATACATTATGGTTGACATCTATGTAATTATACCTATTACGATGAAAATAAAATGTATAAATGAAATGAAATTTAAATACTTCGCTAAAATATTGATATACCTGGGTATTAAATGATATTACATCTCTTATTTAAAACATTTTTGGTTTATTGAATCATAATTGAGTGGAATGCCGGCTTGATTATGGGTACCACAACGGCGCCTGTTTCTACTGTGGAGCAGTAATGTGTGGGAGCATTACAGTATTTCGGTCAGAAGGGCGCCGTAGCTAGTGACTTCCAAAAAAAATTAATTTTCTAAAAAAAAATCACAAAATATTCTACATACTGATTTCTAATAGCGGTATAGACGATTCTATAGAACCGACATGACATATACATATTTTGTGCTACAATCATTTTAAATATTTGTCTATCTACCCCATAACGTAGAACCGAAGCAAAATAAAAAATTAATTTATCCCGGAGTTTTAATAAAACGAAACGGACAACCCTAAAAAAGGCTTTTTAGTATTTATTAAGACATAACTTTGATTACAATGTAGTACAAAGTGAAAACCATTTGCTTATATAATATCTGAATTATTCAAGTCCAGTGGAGCCTTTAAGATTTGTTTCACTCGGATATTCACTTTGTTAAATGAAAGCATTATTGCTTCAAGTCACGCGACTAAGCTATTTTTGTGTATATACTACGACCGTATATACCTTTGTGTTACAAATAACAACATATGAGTGATTGCACACTAATCTGAGAAATAAAGGAATGACTTGAAATATAAAAAAAATATAAGTTTCAAAAAAAAGGATAATATTTTTAGGTTTGGTCTTTGCATTAAGTATTGTTTGTTGTTTTGTAGTTCATTTTGAGAATGAAGAATCGTTGCCATGATGTAGGAGAACGCAGCTTTTTGGTCGTCTTTCGCGAACTTTTTTCCCACCCTGGGTAAACAAATGGTAGAATACCACTCGGAATTAACACTCTTTTTATCTTCAAGTGGAATTGTGCAGATGGGACCCGTAGCTGAGAAAAAAAAATTGTCATAATTTTTTTACCAAAGTTTCTCGCCTGCCTCACTTTTGTTGATTTCCAAACACCCATTCACAAGATTGCTGTTTTTATTTTCCGATTGAAAACAATAAATCCACGTTTAGGCTCTTGTGACAATGTACATAATAATATAAACATCATAAGAATGTCCGTGGTCGTACTTCATTAGCATCTGTGAGCACCATTCCACGCGAGCTCGCTTCCGCTCCGCTGCCAGTTCATGAGGGATCCAACGACAACAAAGTTTCCGAACTTTCAATTCTTCTTGTAAACTTTTCTGAATTTGGCTCATACCAATCCCCAATAGTCCTCGAATGATCTCATAGGTATTCCGCGGGTTTTCTTTAATTAGCCGCTTAACAGTAGCCACATTATTTTCGTTGATGGTAGTTGAAGGCCGCCCTTCACGAAACCCGATCTCTCTCAAATTCAGCAAAACATTGCCTCACGGTGCTCAAGCAAGGTACTTCTTTCCCAAAAGCATTTCGAATACCAGCGGCACAGTCTTGCGGAGAGAGAGAACTTTTAATATCATACAAAATCATCGCTCTAAAATCTTTTCGACTTTATTCCATTTTCGTTGCGTACGTAGTACTTTGATGTGTGATAAAAAGCAATTGAATAATGATTTCCCGCCATTTGTTTTTTTTATTACTAAGAAGGTTGCAACGTTTCAAAAAATATAACATTCGAAATTCAAATAGTTCCAATTAGCTGTGTTACGGGTCAGAACGACAAGGACATTAAAATGAACCGTCTGTTTAATAATCTGATGCACTTGAGTATTTCATGGTCATGATTTTTTAATGCATTTTCAAAAATCGGTCATAACTTTTAGTTGGTCAAGTCAGTCGTCTGTATTTTGAATCAATCAACAATACGCGATGGAATATAGAACAGGGGTGAGGCAATAAATGGATTTAACTAGTAAGAGCGCAAGCTGGAATCTCTTTGAGGCTTACTGAACAACCCTCATTTTACTCCATTCCGAGACCATTTCCAGAGGACTCGAAAAAAATAAGGATAAACTCGAAGTGCAGAAAACGAGGCTTCATAAAATAAGTAGGTAATTCATTTATTGATGAGTATTGACGTTTTTTCAATTCGCTGCCGACTGATATGCAGAACTTGTGAATTAATAGATTGCTTTTTATTTATGTGAAAGTCCGTACTTGTCCGTTGTTTATTTATTATTTTCAAAGTGAAACTTTTATTACATCGTCTCAAAGTTTTTCGTCTGTGTTGCATGTCGCGTGACGGTCGGGCGGCGCCTATAGTTCGCAGCAGCTGACCGTGTAGTGTATAGACCTTTACTCATTTGTACCAGTGATCCACGCTATTTTGTTTTATAACATTGTATTTTATTTTATGAATATAAAATGCCTACCATATATGCGTATATGTATATATATATATACCAGCTGACCCAGCAAACGTTGTATTGCTAAGGTAATAAAAAAAAAATTGGGGTGTAAAAAGTAGATGCAACCGATTCTCAGACCTACCAAATTTATCGTACTACAATTATTGTAAGTCTTGATCCATTGCCATCTTGCAACCCTATAGCGGATTTGTGGATGGAAAAGAATAATATAAGAATCGCGATACAAAAACAGGGGTTCATCGTAGAGGGTTGAAAATTTAGGGTTGTATGAATTTTTTAATGCTGTATCATAAAAAAATAAAAACAAAAAATTACGTCCAAAAAAACACTTTAGGGACTACCCTTATTTAGGGGGATGAAAAATAGATAGCAGCCGATTCTCAACCTACTGAATATGCATTTAAAATTTGGTTAAAATCATTAAAGCCGTTTCGGAGGAGTAAGGTAACTAACATTGTGACACGAGAATTTTATTTTATGCTATTTTGTGAAAAAGAGTTTCACTTGCACCGTGGTTTCATAAAAACTACACAATTGCCTTTTTAATTATTTGTTTCAATGCTATATAACTCACGGTTGATTAAAATTTATTCAAGTACGCGTTACTTTGCCGAAATCCATAATTATCCAAATGTTTTCAGTTTTCTTTAGTGTTTCTACACGAGGCATCCTCAGGAGATGTTGACTCAAGCATACGATCACAAATCAACACGAGTCTCGAGCCAGAGTTTGGCGAGTCAACATCTCCTGAGGATGCCTCGTGTCCTTTACACGAAACACGTGTCGAATTGTTTAAAGACAAATATTGGCGTTATTAACACTAACTAAAACTCAAGACATTTGGATAATCCCGGTTGATTTATTATATTGTTACGTCATTAAGTACTTTACGACTCCAAGCCGAGTCGGTGGCCGGGCTTAGTGGATACAGATTTCAACGATTCCAGTGAAAATATTCTGCTTGAATTGTAAATGAGCCACATTGAATAACTGTCGATCAATTCGTTTTATAATAAACCAATAACTGAATTTGCAAAGAATTGAGAGGGATAAAAATTCTACGAACTATTTTACTATAGCATTTGGCTACCCAAAAATATATGTTAAATTATACAATTGTATCTCGGAGACTGATATTCAAATTGTTATGCACATTAGAACTAGTATTATATACATTACAATTAGTAAACCACTGCATTGTTGTATATTCTTCGGATTACATTATTAAATTATTAAAAATATAATTTAGAAACATATCTATAACTTGTAATAAGTACTATTATTTATTGTAATATTTGGGAAATTAAGTTATTATTGTTATTATTACGTGAGTATCACAAATATATTATTTTTGAAAGATTGAATCAAGTGTAATTGTTATGGTTATAATTTATTATTCACACTGAAGCCAATTTGTATAAATTCAGAAATAAAAAGCCTTGACTGGTCTCAATCAGTAAAGAAATATTAGACGAAAATGTATTTAGGTTAATAATAAGTAAATTTTCAAAATTAATTCCGTAGATTAAGGATTGTCCTCGGCTACGCTCCAACTATGTAAATACCGCAGGCGTAGTCACAAAGTGCGCCAACTAATACTACGCCCAAGTGGGCATACTCGAGCCAGTCTTGAACAATGTGTGACGTTGACGAGCCACATGTTCTGTTAAACTTTGCTAATAATTGAAACTAAAATGGCGGGTTGCTTAGTAATAATATAACTATATATAATACTACCAAAGATATGAAAGACACTGGGATCACAAATCATCCGTAGGTATTTTGTATTTTATTCATTTCAATGTAAAATATCACAAAGCGTATGTTACAAAATTTTGTAAGATGCTATTTACAGTCAAGATGCCACGAACACAATTAGATACTAATAGTTGCCGTAATAAATAAACTATTGTTCTTAGGTAGTTCGGTATCTAGTTGGAGCGGAGCGGAGACCAATCCTTAATCTAAGATTAATTCATTAAGGTCAAAGAATTTAACACACTGTCAGAGATATTTTAGATCTTGCCACTTCGGAAACGTTTTAGACGTTTTTTGTCTTACCTAAAAATAACAATGAAGAAGAAATTTTATATTTTATTCCAATTTTATAATTGAGTCTATTGTTTATAATATTATTCTAAACAAAATGAGAGTTGTAGAATTAGTAATATAAAAATAAGGAACGTTTAGTTATTGTTTTTGCAATCAATTTATAAATAAGAAAGATATATTATTAACTGACTTCAAAAAAGGAGGAGGTTCTCAATTCGTCTGTATTTTTTTTTATGTTTGATACTTCAAAACTTTCGACTGGGTGAACCGATTTTGATAATTCTGGATGAAAAAATGGATGCCATTGTCAGATCTGGATCAAATAACAATGGGATCCCACGGGAGGCACCAGCAGAATTATCAAAATCGGTTCATCCAGTCGAAAGTTTTGAGATAACAAACATAAAAAAATACCGACGAATTGAGAACCTCCTCCTATTTTGAAGTCGGTTACTAAGCTTAAATAGACAAGCTAGCGAGGGCAACGAACGGAACTAATAATTATATGATGAATTTTATCAGTTATGACCCAGTTAGAAGATCCTACAGACGAAACTATGGGATCGTGAATAATCACTACATATTATAAAGCAAAGTCTTCCGCCGCGTCTGTCTGTCTGTCTGTTCGCGATAAACTCAAAAACTACTGCACCTATCTTCACGATCTTTGCACACCAATAGCGTGGTTCTCGAGGAAGGTTTTAGTATATATTTTCTTGAGTATTTGTATACATTTTTGTATATATTAACAAAATTCGTTGGAGATGTCGGAAAAATAAGCAGTCTGAGAGCTTTGAACAGAAACGCTGTCTAAAGCCTTAAGATATAACAAAATAATGCATATGACTTTCATTAAGGATAAAATATTATATCTATTCTAATATTTTCGTAATTGGCAAAGTTTATAATAATTTGATTCCAATGGTGTAACAAACTATGTATGTCTAAAATATGTGAACTCCGTGAAGGACAAGTTACTCGGTTCAGTTAAAGCTTCTAAAGCTCCCGTGTACTCGAAATTATTGTAGGTATAAGAAGGTGATACAAAATTTATTATAATACACAAGTATAGAAACTAGATGAAAATTAAATAGAAGTCTGAAAATGAGGTAGAGCGCCTCAGGTTTAATGTTTCTGTAATGTAATATCTTAGAGACTACATTATATATGCAATTTAATTTACAAAATAGAATGATGAATTTTTCAGAGCAATATTACACTCTGAGCAAACTAGGTTTGGATCTAGGATTTACTTATTTATTTTATTATTATACAAGTAAATTCTAGGTCGTAGGAAAAGTCTATTCGCATATGGTTTGTACTTGATTTAAATTTTTTTGGCTGTTCTTATTGTACATGGGGCATACTAAAAGTTTTGCACTTCTAGGTAATTGGAACTATTTGAATTTCGAATGTTGTATTTTTTGAAACGTTGCAACCTTCTTAGTAATAAAAAAAAAATTGGCGGGGAATCATTTGTCAATTGTTTTTTATCACAGATTAAATTTCTACGTACGCAACGAAAATGGAATTAAAACTCCTGTTCGATCGCATGAATAAATGTTTAAAATGTAAAGGAGGGTATTTTTAAAAGCAATAAACATAATATTTTGGTCATCATTGGTATTTGACTGGTTTCGATGACATTAAAAAGATAAAAATGTTACATTTGAAAAAATCAACAAATTAGAAAAATGTTGTTTTCAGCCATTTTTTATTTGTTTCGCTTTCTCCAAGAGAATGTAAATATTACGTAATCTTTCCGTCAAAATGTATGAATTAATTGAATTAATTCGATACATTTTAAAGTTATGTTATTATATATTATTATAAAATGAATTATGTTAACAAAACCTGAGAAAACAACTTGCGACACTAACATAACATACACAAACACAAAGTATCAAAATTTATAACATTTTAAAAGCCTTTTTATCGATTTTTCTAGTTATTAGAAATTGCAACAAATAAGAAATAAAGTTTAAGATCAACTGTAGGCTATATTTTGTAAATGATTCGCAGACTCAAGAGCAGTTACTTATTTGTGTATAACTTATTTGATAAGAAATATATTCTTCAATAACGTGTTTAATATCAATCAATTCGTTAAATGAAAGAAATCATTTAATAAATTTATAAGATTCGAGAGCCAACAAAGCTTTGTCTAATATAATAAAAAAATCCAAAGAAAAAATAACCTTAATGTGTGGGCCGCAAGACCTTTAATGCTTTTAGTGATTATTGTATCTGGAAATATTATTGATACGCTAAGAATAAGTCAATAAGAAAATACATTTTATATCGTAAATGCTACTATTAGATACTTGATTTCAATACGATTCTGTTATTCATTATTTGTTTATTACCAGTATAATACAAAAGTTTACGAAAAAAGATAATTATTGCTTTTTGAAATTCTAATTAACAATTCCATTTTCCTACTTTGAACAATTATAACAACTGAATATTCTTTTGTCATTGAAAATTTTATTAAATTATAATTGCCTTACCTTATTTTAGTCTTTTTAATAATTTTTCCCCTGTGTAAAATTTGAATAAACACTATCGGTAATATAACAAAAACAATATATAAACATGGCATAGACAGTGTTAATATTGTTTGACAGTGACCTAATTATAACAACACCAGTGACCTAACAATAACCACGTCTAAAATGGAGGTTACTTTTTTTTAAAATTACAAAACAGTGTTTAGCTTGTGTTTAACTAAAACGTTGTTAAACACAACATAAACTGAAGTATACAGGAACAATTTAAAGAACGGAACGCAATTTTTGTCAGCTGTCATCTATCTGTCACCATGTAACCTAACTCTTCCATATTAATTAATTATGATCTACCCGTTAGACACACATTATAGACAAGTTTCGAATCGTGTTTAAATATAAGCAATCTCTAAAGATTGTTGAACGCTTAACAACAGAAAGACACAGATTTGTAATAGAACTTTTTTAAAACAAATGTTCATCACATGTTTAACTTTATTGTAATAACACAGTATGTTTTTTGAATATCTGGTAAAGAATTTGCGGCTGAATTGGTCAACTAAAGCTAGTTAAATATTACCTCACTAGTGAGTGATAACAGTTTAAACAGTTTGTTATTTTTCAGTTATACCCCCCACTTTTGGTGTTGCCACTAGCTGAGAGTTGAACAAGACATACTAAGATTTACGGTCGATGCGTCACCCGGACGGTTGGATGAGTTGGTAAAAGCATTTATTTTATATTTTCTTTAAGTCGACGTCACCAAATGGCACAGCGCTGGTTTTACAACCAGCAAACATGCAAACTTTGTGAGGTATAGAAAAAATAATTCATCATTTTTGTTTCTGTTTAAATTTTTGTATTCTTTTGTATTACACAAATAAAATTTGAAAAGCAAAATTAAATTATTATTAAATTATTATCAAAATTTTCTGAACGATGCGGGACTCAAACCCACGACCTCCAGCGTTCCGTTCCGCAGATTATCAACTGTAAAGTGGATCCTGTAGATGATGCCACAACCTGAGAGTTGAACAAGGCATACAAGATTTTATGATGATCGAACTCAAACGGTTGGCTCAGTTGGTTAGAGCACTGGCACGGAACGCCAGAGGTTGTGGGATCGAGTCCCGCATCGTTCATCATATTTTGTTTTTAATATTTTAACTGTGTATTAATCCTAAAAGTGAGGGTATCACTTTAAAAACATAACAAATTGTCTTTTGTATTTACATGTAGATACTATAACGCCACAAATAAAAATTCTTTCTTTATTTTTTTCATTCGGATGGAACCTGAGAGGCGCGGGTTCGAATTCGGCACATAATTTTCAGCACTAATTAAATTTGATAATAGTTTGTTCCCCAAATAAGCACCTCATCCAAGCAATGTAAAATGACGAGATATGTGCCTACATAATTGATTAGTTCTATGTGTTCAATCTCTTCTCTGCTGGTTGTTTTTTTTTCAGTTTCTCCTGTATCTCTAGTCGTGTTTTATTGTAGACTTATTATCATTCGAACCAAGGTAATCTGCAACCTGATCATCTTATTGGGTTTCCACCTCTGTATCTTATCCTTGCCATTTTTCCAGTGACAATAAGCTTCTTTAGATTATCCGCTTTCTGGGCGCATTCCTGAAGTACTGGCATTCTTTACAGACATACGGCGGATATCCGTTGCAAATCTTCAGCTCCTTTACAATCGACTAATTACGACGGCAGCACAATATCTCAAAGGCGTCAACGCGACTTTTTCTCTTTTATTATCCCTTATTTAAATCTTTGTTTTATTTTCATGCTCTTAGAAGTAATGACTTTGTCTTAACTACCATGGGATATATGCGTTTTATTTCAAACAGCATTGATATAACATGTTACATTTTTACGAGACTGCGAGGAATTGTAACAATGTAGATGATTATGAATGTAAATCCTTAATCATTTATTCAATTAAATTTTTCAAAATTCAATTAAAATTCAATAATTCAATGTCAAACTTAATCATAAATGCGAATAGTTTAGCTCGGCCTTGAGCTCCTAATATATTGCAAGTTGATTGTCTAATAGAGGTTCTAAAACGGAACATAAAATGGAAATAAGAATTATTTGTTTTTCTAATAAGTAATATGTCCTTTTTATGCGTTGGTCAATCGATCCTTTGCAAATACGGTTCACGGAAAAGATCTTGTCTAAATTACACATAAAAGAAATATTCATGTATTTGTCATCAATGTTTTTTCAATACAAAATTCCGTATCTCCAAAATAAAAAGTATCCATACACGATGTTGACCTTTTACCTAAAGGTCAACTCAAACCTATCAACTCTGTGTTATATAGTATAGAAATGATAACTGCGATAGGATTCATTAACCAACTTTCGCAGATGAGCCTCTTAAAGTGCGTATTGCTTATTAAGACCTCAAATTATGAAATAAATTCAAGCCCAAGCTAACACTAGAATATACATAAAACTTGCTGGCATGAGTGTTTTAATAAGCGACATTTATCACCTACCACTAAATAAGTATGATAATTTCCCAGCTTCTATAATTGATGTATAATGTGAAAACTTCAATCTTCAATCAAGGTTAATAATGATTATAATTATACCGATAAGAAAGAATCGGTAATTTTTTAAAATTTCAGTCAATCACAACATGAAGGCTAAGTGACATCAAATTAAATTGATTTATACTCATAGAAAATTCGGGTTGTGTTTTGTTCTTCCAAAAACATTAAAGAACCACAATGTTAATGAAAAAGGAAAAGTAAGTAATGTTTGCGACAATAATTTTAAAAAGAGCTGGATAACGATAGTTCACAACTGTTCGTATTCCAGCTACAATAAATATATCTATCGACTAGGATATAATTCTCCAAGAATAACAACGATATTAATTGCAAGGTTCTATCTCTAAGGGCTGATTGGAACATTGAAGTAGAACTCAGAACTAAGAACTAAGTATAAGCCTGTAAGCGAGTTACAGAAACACAAACTAAACACAGTTATATTATGTGGTTATAGCCTACAAGCGTTTAAATGCTGACTGCCAAATTTTTGGCGCCTCACATATTTTATTGCGTTCAATAGCTGTCACTATCGTTATTGTAATAGAAATATTTTATTAAGAATTTTGATTCTGTTCATACATACGATAGCAGTTTTCACAGATATTTGACACGTTCTATCGTTTATGACATGTAAATTCGGTTTTCATGAACGCACTTAAAATGTATTGGTGAAATTAGTTTATCTTTATCAGGGCTAAGTGGTCTCACATCATTAAATATATCCATTATATTTGGAATTACAAATACTTACAGAGGACACTTATTCTTTATATTGTGCCACTTGATGATTGAGAAAATGCAAGAAAAAGATACTTTTTGTAATTTAAACACTTTTGGTTGACTTGTTGGCTGCGTGTACGAGTACAAAAGGTGCTCAGTCATCAAAAGCTCCGGTGCTTAGCCCTTATGCTGTATTTGGTACTAAACGCAAAAAAAAATAACTATCACTGTAGAAGCTGTGAAAAATGACAACAAGTAACTGAAAAATTATAATCATAATTAGAATATTCTGACGAAATATCTGAGATGATATCAGGAGTATTTTATAATAATAACCGAATTACTTTCAAAACGTATTGGATGGGTTTCAAGGAAAATTCACAATCCTCGGAAATTTGATCGTAATTTTAAGTATTTTGATCTTCTAAAATTGTTACAGCGATTAATATTGATGAAAGTTGCAAAATAGTTGAAATTCCTGACTTCTTGAGTCAGAGTTATCAGAAAGTCGAATTCTTAAGAACCATGAGTAAGCTATTTAATGTTAAAGATTTAGGCTAAAAGCTAAATTTTAAAATATTATTTTATTATTAAATTGAGCTTCAAACAAAAGTTGTCCGATTATTACGAACAGAGTTCATAGGCCACACCTAATAGGAAACATTTATAATGGAAAAAAAAAATATTATATATATTTAAGACTTTAGTTACTTATATAAATTTAATCGATGATTGTAATTCAAGAAGTCCAAATGGTCAGGTTATCCCTGGTCATTTGATACAGACTAGCTGACCCGACAGACGTTGTTCTGTTCATTATAAAAAAAAACCTCGTGCGGGTGGAATTTCGTAAAATCCGTTCTTAGCTGACCTCTACTCGGTGAAAAGAATATTCCTACCAAATTTAAAGTCTTTAGCTCTAATGGTTCCAGAGATATCGTGATGAGTGATATACGTGGAAATCTCTTATATATAGATATGAATATAAATTTAAAGATTTTAACTGCATTATTTAATAACCTACCAATTGTCTACAGCATCATTGAAAGCTAAAGTTAATAAACCAAGATCTAAACACGTCGTGAATTTTGAAGCGAAATGCTCTTTGTGAGTGCAGAGTGCATTAGGAAATCTTGCTCTCTCAAAACTTTAACCTTTAGCTTCAACTAATGTTAAGATTGCTTGTGGAAAGAATGACCTTTATAGTTTAGAGACTATACTGATTAATCCTTTAATTTTTGGACAACTCTCTTCTTGAGGATCTTTTGATGGTTTTATTGATATGTTTTCTAATTTAAATTCGCTGTCATACATTTACATTTATTGGTATTTCCGATATTTATTTAATATATAATCAAACAATAATATTATTGACTCTCCACTTCTTCTTAATTGCCTTAATTTCCGATGTCCAAGACAATCTTCGCGAATTGAATCTTTATTTGACTTACATACTACACGCACTAACTATGCACAAAATGTCTTCATTCATCGTTCTTGTTTAGTATACAACAAAGAATACTTTTCAATTGATTACTATTCCGGGTTTTTACAGAACTTGATTGAACAAATTACGAAAATGCCTTGGTTTTAATTTATTTTCATTAGTATTAAATAATTTTGCATCGCTTCAGTAACTTAAAAATGTATGCTATTATTATTATTATTACTAAAACCATCAATAATATTCTATAAATATTTAATTGTTGTCAATTCAATATATTCAATTAATATTTATTATTTTCAATACAAATTTAAATTGTTAATAATTTGCTCGCATTTTTCTATGTACTATTTAATTGTGAAAACTTTTATTGGTCGGTGGTTTATATGTTAAGTTTTATTTTTTAAGTGTATTAAGTTGTAGTGTTTGTTTCCCGAATAAAATAAAATAAAAATACAATATATATTTTGCTAGTTTACACTATATGCCATTAAGAAGGCAGTATGTCTCCCAATATTTTACATGCTTTATTTTTACTAGAGCAGTATACTTTTTGCTAGAGCTGTCAATTTAATAATTGTATCAGATAGAATTCAAACTTTACTCACTTTCTTACTGATATTTTTTCTTCAGGATAAACAATATTTTTATGCTCGATATCCAAAGACTGCATGTGTGAATACATCAATTATTCGTTACTACGACATTATCATCGTTTCAAGACAGAAAAAATACTAGTTACAAAAAACAAAAAGAAAACCAAACTAAAATGTGAAAAATAATTTTCAATAATCATAAACTGCGAATTATGTAACAAAAAATATATTTTTTTTGTATAAAAGTTAATTTTTTTTTAAATATTCATAAAAATTCATAAAGAGTGTTCTCGCTTGACTTGAAACCTGAACTTGAAAAAAATAGATACCCTATTTGTGTTGTCATGGAAACACAACATTCCAAGGTTTGGTCACAGTAGACATAATATGTATCAGTATGGAAACTAAGCCTAGTTGATTAAAACTTAACTAAACGTGCTTACACTCCATTGAAGCGATGTCATGTTACATTTCTTAACCGAATTCAAAAAAGGAAGAGGGTTTTCAATTCAACTGTATTTTTTGGAACAAAGTTCCTTTCAAGCATTTTCGAAATTTTTGTGAGTTTTGATTCCGAATATAACATTTAATTTGAGATTCAAGATGTATATTTACTACATTATTTTGTACTTCATACCCTGTGCCTATACCAGCGCCATTGTGGAACCTTTTTCAACTGTTATTTACAGCATAAGCTTAACACTTTTTCAACTTTTCTCCTTGCATCTGCAACAATTGTCAATTTAATGCAGCCATGATCTTCATTTTGATGTTTGCTGTATTGGTTTCAACTATTTTTTGTCCAAAATAAATAAATACAAAAACAACCTGGAAAACCATTAAACCACACGAATAAAAAAAATTGACCATTACCTTTCAAAATCACCAGGAAGTTTAAAAAACGAAAGCTCCAATTTTGATGAAGCCGAGTTGAAACAGCCGTGTAACACGCAATACGCTGGCATTTTTAAATAGATCGCGTAAACAAATAACAACGAGAGTGTGACACTCGTCTCGTATTGACCGCGAAAACTGCTCAGGGGCCTCATCGATGCGCATGTTTGTGTGAGTGTGTCATTTCGATCGTTTGTAGGTAGTTTCCGTACTGGTACATATGTCTACTGTGGTTTGGTTGTTTGTGGCATAAAGTACCTTGAACACCGTACTGTTGAGGAACCCCATAGATACAGATGCTGAGGATGATAATCAATTTGTGGATTGTGGTGCTAAGTTGCTGGGCGGCAGGTCAAACAACTCTAAGGACCACTTCCCATGAATTTAAAATTTAACTGTAGAAGTCACACAATAAATTGGTCAAATGATACAAGCTGATACTGGGTACACCATACCAGAAATGAGAGCAATGCTCCATATGTGGCCGGACTTGTGTTTCGTAGAACATTGTAATCAGCCGGATTGTAATCTATTGATGATGCCAGTCAATTTGGTTTTGCCTTCCAGATGACCGCGAAGTTGGCAATCGCTTGAGATTTCGAGGTAAAGATTTCCAGTACAATATAATTAAAGGGGCAGTCTTATCGAAGAGGGGTGATAAAAAATTGAAATTATTTGGTGGCTAAGGACACACTTGAGTTTTCCGCGAGAATTAATCGAACAATCTTGTATTTTCCATTTCTCGAACTTCTCAATGTTGAACTTGATAGTAGATACAAGTTTATTCCAGCTCTGGTCGATGATTTTACTATTGAAACTTACTTGGCTTGTATACGTCGTATCCAGCAAAAAAGGCCACATCGGGATTCAAAAGGTTAATCTACATAATTTTGCAGGTTTACGGTATCCAACAGCAGAAACAATTTTTTGGGATAATTCACAGCATTGTGGAACTCCAACGTTCACGAACTTCACGTACGATTAATATACGTTGATAGCAGTAAATATGTTATGCAAAAAAACGAAGCCCGCAAAAACTCACTCTGGAAATGGATAGATACGGATTGTAAAAATTGCTCCATCACTTCATATTGTTTCCGCGGGCCGATTTATTTCTTTCTTTTCTTTCTAACAGCAACCTTAACCAATACCTACAACACGCGTGCACCGTCTTAAGTCCTCGCTTTCGCCTGTCTTCCAGTAATGTGCGGGGAGCAGGGTGGCGCTTCGCGTGACTCTTATACTGGCCGCTGTGATCGGTTCCGTAAGCAAGCCATGCGAAATTACTAGCAATTAACTATTTATATTTTTGATAACTACACCAATCCCAATCTGTTGACTTGTATGCCATAAGTTTCACAGGCATGATAGGCATGTCAAATCAAATCAAATCAAAATCAGTTTATGCAAGTAGGTCACGAAAATGACACTTATGAATGTCAAAAAAATAAAATATTTTTCTTATTGAATCTACCGCTACTTCGTAAAGGGTTGAGCTAGTGAGAAGAAGTAGCAAGAAACTAATTGCCACTCTTTTATATCAAGATCATTTCAATTACAATATAATATTTAAAATGATGCAACAAACACACTCAAACGTCAAATAGTCAATGTCTTACACGAGTAAGTAAAAAAAAAAAATGTAAATTAATACAAAAGTTATTGAGTACAGTAGCTGCATCATCCACATACACCATAAATCAATAAAGGTATTCTGTGAGCATTTTATAAGCGATTATAAATAAATGAACATGTATATATCCATACATATATATATACACAGTAAATTTAAAGAATCTGAAACCGAGTCCCCGACATCAGGATAATGACATGATTTTTCTTTTATCGTGTTATAATTACAACTCATTATACACCTTGTGCGTGCTACTTCATCTGTGTGATTTATAAAAGTAGGACCAAATAATCCAAATCTAGCTTTAATAGAGTGTGCTGTGTCTCTTTAAATATTGTTCTAGTACTACATAGATGCAACTTTCCAAAATCATTTGTCAAACAAATTCTCCATTCAAATAAACTTTATATTATATATGATTATACTTTTTAGCAAAAATATGTAGACAGAGCTATTGAATCATGGCTTATTATCTATTCTGTATGTATATTGAATCAAATAATGTAAATATTCAATGTTACCTAAGGCTTACTTAAATTGGTAAGCTAGATACAAATAAGTTATGCCATTACTGAGATAGCAAACGCACACACTCATGAATACAAAATAATTCTATCGAAACTACAATTAAGTCAAATTTTGAAATCCACCTGCAATAATACATAATAGTGATGGGAAACCCAGTATGAAATAATAAAATCGCGAAATACAAATGCGCCACGAAACTTGAATCACGTTTTCTGTGGCGCATAAATCTGAAATCGCTCTCCAATACATTACTATGATGCGAGAGTATTTCAAACTCCACTTTATACCCGAATTCTGAAAAACATATTCCATAAATTTGTTTTACGCTTGAACAAAGTTCGCGTTGAAATATTCGCGTAATATTTTTGTGAATGAGCTAAAATGAAGTTGGAATTACTGTCTGTCTGGTGCGGACATGTTATGGCTTCCCAGATCGCGTTATAAAGTTCACAAATGCACTTTTTATTCAGTTTGTTGACGAATGGTGTCTCAACTCGGATTAACCGCAGACTTATTATATTTTTGAGTGAGTTCTGTCTGTGGTTTGATGGATTTTAAAGTACAGAGCTTAACGTACATATTGTTGGAGAAGAGAAATAACTGCTGATGAAAACTCTTTATAAATTCAAGTGGTTACAATATTAATTAGCTACTGCTGTTTTATGTACAGTATTTCTTTAATAATCCAATCATAAATTAATCACAATATTTAGTTGAATATACCTAAAAATATAGCATGCATGTATATGACACATACAAGTTCTAAGTATTCTTTTTTAACCGACTTCAAAAAAGGAGGAGGTTCTCAATTCGTCGGTATTTTTTTTTATGTTTGTTACCGCAAAACTTTTGACTGGTTGAACCGATTTTTAGAATCCTTTTTTTTATTTGAAAGCTGGTGCTTCCAGTGTCCCACTGTAATTTGGTCCAGATCTGACAATGGCATCCATGAGAAAAATCATAAGTATTAAATTTGCTATACATACGTATAGCAAATTGAATGATAAATTTACGAATAACTCAATATCGCGCCAACCGATTTCGATGATACTTTTTTTATTGGAAAGGATATACTTCAAAGATAGTTTAATGAGAGTTTGGTTAGGTTCTGATTACGGAATCCATGGCACAGTAGCGGAACTCTTCAATTAAGCGCTTACGTTCATTGCTGCATTGAAAAATTTAGTATATCTGCACATATTTAGATATGCTGTTAGTAAGGGTACTTCAAATTCACTAAAAATCAAAAAATAAAAAAAAATATTAACATAAAAACAACCGACTTCAAAATCACTATTCCAAAACAATAGATATAATATGCACTAAAAAGTATAAAAATAATTACGTATTTTTATACAATCTAAATCTAGTTACGATTATTGTAATTTTTGGAGTCGGTGTCATCCAAGATAGACTTGTAACTACATGGCAACCATGCTTGAGTCGTGAAGAGGTGAGAGGCGAGAGCGAGTCGCGGCGGAAGGACACCGATTCCAAAAAATACAATCCGTAACTAGAATTAGATTGTATAAAATACGTAATTATTTTTATACTTTTTAGTGCATATTATATCTATTGTTTTGGAATAGTGTTTTTGAAGTTGGTTGTTTTTTTGCTATTTTTTTTGTAAATTGTACAAACGAGCTATGTTACAGGGAAATCGTTCATCGGATATAACTCGCATTATGTGCACATACCACCGAGGTAATTATTTGGTTTTAATATACCAATTTTAATTAACAATTTTTATTGCTATAAAAAAAAGCCTCTTAATCATCCTTATAAAATAATTGGTTTACAAATTTATAAGTTTCACAGTATAGAAACATAATAAAATCAAAAACTTAAAATTCACAATTATATAAATATTTTTTTTATAATTAATAAGAATGTCAGTTTATCATTATTGTTTTTACTTTTATAAGATCTCTCAACGCGTAAAGGCCTCCTCCAGATTTATCCATGTCTTCCTGTCTAGAACCCTTTATTAGATATCGCTTATTGCTATATAATATGAATATTATTTCTATTTTTCAGCTCCTAAAGAAGCTTTCACTTTAAATGCCATACATTTATTTACACATTGGCTGTGATTCGACCACGCTGAACACAAAATAAGTCCACTTGTTTTATCTCTGCCCTGTATTCGCTTGCTGTTTTTATGGCCGATACATTTGGACGTTTATGTTTGATCGAAGTGTAATGAAAGAAAAATATCCCAACGTTATTTCATTATAGAACAGATTTGAAGTTTATGTTTATTTTTATATTCATATGCATATTATTATTACCTCCTGTAAGCTTTCTATAGATCATTCAGCTAGATTTTCAGGATCACAGAATGAAGTTCTTGACCGTCTAAAAAATATTTACATAAAGGGAAATGTAACTTAACGAGTGAACGTTATTACATAGTACTTTTGCCCATTCATATCTAATTTATTTAAATAGTCATACATCTTTGTGCCATTTGGTGTCGAAACACTTGGCCCGTGGGGCCCAGAGGCGCGGAGAATGTTCAAAATACTATCTTCGCGCTTCAATAAGGCTACTGGAAACCCAAGTGCTGGCAACTATTTCGGTCAATGGATCAGCCTTGCTATCCAACGCGGTAATGCTGCCAGTATTCTTGGTACGCTTCCACGTAATGATAGTTTTAATTTTATGTAGTCATAGTATTGTAACTATAGTTATAAGATTTGTTTTGTTTGAATAATAAATTCTCTTGCAACAGATTATAGTCAATAATACTATTAATGTTTTTATATCATCAGCGTACAGAGAAAATTTGCTTAAAACAGGAGCTAATGCCATTAATAAATATATTGAATAAAAGAAGCCCTAATAAAGACCTTGAGGAACACCAGAAGGGATATTATTCCAACTATAGTTGTACCTCTTACCGTACCGTTCACTACAACTGCTTGAGTTTGACTTTCAATGTAAATATGAATCACCTGAATAAATTACCGTCAACCCCTGCGTAAAATATTTTATAGGATTTGATGTTCTATTCTATCAAAGGCTTTGCAGTAGTTTCTGAAAACAGCATCTACTTGATCACCCTAGGTCATGCTAAAAGTAAATGAGTCGATTTGTGGTGGTTAATCGATTCTTTAAAATCCGTGTTGTTGTTCTATGAATGTTGATGATAATGTTTCATAAACCAGTGTGTATGAAACCTTCAAGTATATACATTCAAATATGCATAGCTTGAAATAGGGTTTAATGTGATTTTTTTACCTGCCTAGTGAATTGGCGTGATGAATTCAGATTTCCAGATTTTGGGTACAGTGCCTTCAGAGAGCGATCGTTTGAACAAGAAACAAACGGGTTTAACTAGGCTATCAGCACAGTGGATAATGGTTAAATGTGGTCTGGTTCTGCTTGCTCCCTTTGAGAGATCGAGGAATTTAGATGTCTGAATAACATGACATCGTTAATTTATATGGTACTGATAGAATTTGAATTATGAGGTAAGATTTTTGAAAACACAGCAAATCGGGCCTTATTGTGATGCATATCACAACTAACGCAAATATATCTGTCGAATCACCACATTTAATTTTTTTTTTAATCGTAACACAAATTAGCGTGCTTTAACTAATGACGCGAGACTTGTACTATACTATTTATTTGTAAGTGGTTATTTGAGCTAAATCCTTTGATTTGGTCACATACCTATATTATATATCAAATAGATGCGTTTCTATCTAGATCTAGTTGCGCTCGTCATTTGATTTAGACCACGAAATGGGGCCCATATGTCGGGCTCAACGTATCTAAAACCTCCGCTGTGCTGGCACTTCCAGGAACATAGGACGTGGGTCATGGAGATCGCAACTACTACAGTTGCGGGGCGTCTCTTAAGGATACTCGAACCTCGGACAGGTTGTGTGCTTGTAGGAAGGAGAGAAGATTGCTTTCGAACTAATATGCTCTGATAGTCCGATGAACTTTTAAGAATAGAAAAAACACACCTCGCCTCGAGAGTGTCGTGATGTATATCAGTAACTCAGTCACCACATACACAACAACAATCACACTTCACACACAAACACACATACATTCATACATATGTATATACATACATACATTACCGCCGGCGAGTGTGTTATTCAGATAACTTTACAGACGATACGATTTTACATCTGTCTTCCCACAGATGTAAAATCGTATCGTTTTTCTTCCGTCTTTTTCTACCTTCAGAACAAGTATTACTTGTGCGACCTTCTATTCAGCGGAAACACGACTTCTTTAAGGACAGAGTTAAAAGCTGGATTTTTATGATTTTCTTAGCTGGTAGATCCAGTTGATATGGTATATTTAGAAGTGTTGATATTACTGCTACTACTATATACTATTTACTCTGTTGAACTTAAGATTTAATGTGCTGCTAAATACAATGGATACTTTTGTAGGGATTAAATAAATTAATAAATTGACAGACTTGGTATTACATGGATCTCACAAATTTATACGGTAGATTAACTGAGTTGCGAGACTGGGTATTTTTTACAAGTTAAGTTTTTGATGGCGTTGACGATAATTTCACAAAGGAATGTTTAGTTTCTATGGAAACTTAATGAATTCAAATTCAAAGCAGTTGTTTTCTATTGTATACACAGCGATTGTTTCAACTACTGATTCAACCTCTGTGGAGTGGTTGAATCTTCTTTGATCTGATGAAATACGTATAATACCTATATGTTCTGTAGATCACATAATAATTAATCAATCTGCGGCAATCTAAGACCCTATGAAACCTTTCATGTCTTTGTGCCTGAGTATGGTTCGAGGTGATCATTTAACATTTAATAAGTTACACGCTTGTAATAAGCTCCGATGCTATAAAAAATGTTTTATGCTCCAAAAAGTGAAGTGATAGAAGTGAAAACTTCATCAAAGCGATGGTAATAATACGTAACTATTTGATCCTTATTAATAAAGTTATGACTTAATTTAAAATAAATATTATTATTATAACATTATTCTGGTAATTGCTATGACTGGCCAAAGCTCTCAGTACACTCAAGCCAACTTTACTGGACAGAGCATTACTGACTGACTGTGAGTTTTACCTTAAAAAAACTTAGTCACGTTAAAGGATATTATTGTATTAGAAAACAAAATTTGAATGCTCAATGTACTTTGTTTTAATTGGCCTTCGCAAAACAGACTTAATTTATCATAATTTTTTCACAATGAACAACTAAAATCATGGGTACCTTCAAAAAAAGCGCGTACACCTTCCTTAAAGGCCGGCAACGCTCCTGTGATTCTTCTGGTGTTGCAAGTGATAGTGGGCGGCGGTGATCACTTAACAACAGGTGACCCGTACGCTCGTTTGTCCTCCTATTCCATAAAAAAAAAATGGATCTAAAGATCTAAGCAACCAATTGCTTCCAAAAAAGGGGAACTATCTATAATATCTGGTCTATCACAAAATATCATCATATTAAATTATAGATAAGCATCCTGTGGGACAATATTTACACGGTCTGTTCTGCAAATGACGTAACAACACAAAAAACACGAGCATTAAATTGATGTTTTTGGGAAGTGACACTGTGGATGCAACCCTCGTCTGACCTATCGAAAGTCCACAATAAGACACAATAAGTACTGTGACAAACTGTCATGTGTAAAACATGGGTAAATGTCGTGCTGATTCGGGATAAATGTAGGGTCAAACAGAGGATTTAAGAAACACATAACATGTTGAGAGTTCCTGAATGCTTCTTCTATTGAAAGTGACAACCTCTTAATTCATGTGGTATTTAATAAAGCTAAAAGTAAGAAAACCCTTAGAGGATCACTTTATTATCCGTTAGACCCGTTTTCTCAGAAATGTGTGAGTTGAAATTAATATTTTAATATCAAATGCGCCTTTGGTCCCTTGAAGATGAAAAATAATGATAAAATTAATTGAAACCATAAATAGGCAAGGAAGATCATTTATGCATAGAATTTTATCTTACAGTTGATTGGGTCAAATACTGTAGATATTACCAAATGAACATAGAATCATAAAAAATTATAGGTGGAACCATCCACCCATAGGGTTATACACAAAGGGTCGTGTCAAATTTTAAAAGGTTAAACCAAATCTTTAGGTTCAAAAAATTGTTCAGATTTATAGTAGATGTTAAAGATAGCCTCTTATCACTCTACCTAAAAAGGTTAAAATATTTGCTCAGACCCTTTCAATATCAATATATCATGTTTCAATGGTTATCTTGTTTTCTACTACGAGTTAAACGAGAATGACAACCAAATTATAACATTTTTATAGTTAACTTGATGATAGGTTACCACTCACACTCTTATTCAACAAATTTATATTATAATCTGACATAGATACAAAAAAAAATACACATAAAATAAATATAACATACGTTTAATCACTCACTACACCACAATTCCGTAAATTCCTAATTACTCAGTTACGCTAACTAGATATTGGAAATCTTACATCAACATCCTAATTAATACCACACGTGATTAAAAGGCTTCAAAGGCAGAGTGAGATGATATGGCAATTAAGGCGAGTATTTTGTGGCTTTCAGTTAAATCATCATCATCATCATCAGCCGGAAGACGTCCACTGTTGGACAAAGGCCTCCCCAAAAGATCTCCATGACGATATGTCCTGCGCTACCCTCATCCAACGTATTCCGGCGATCTTGGCCATCTTGTGGAGGGCCTACCAACACTGTGTCTTCTAGTACGTGGTCGCCATTCGAGGGCTTTTCTGCCCGAAAGGCCATCTGTCCGTCGAATGATGTGCAATGCCCATTGCCTATCAGTGTCAGTGTCACAATGAATAATAGTGAAATGTGGTTTGGACCTGCTCCTTTTGAGAGATCGAGGGACTAAGGATGTTCAAATTTCATGACATCGTTAATTTCTATGTTACTGATAGGATTTGAATTATTAGGAAAGATTTTTGAAAACACAGCAAATCGGACCTTATTGTGATGCATATCATAACTGACGCAAATATATTATGTCGAATCACCACATTTATATTTTTTTTAAATCGTGCGTGTAAACACAAATTAGAGTGCGTTCACTAATAACGCGAGATTTGTACTGTACTAATTATTTGTAAGTGGTGTTTTGAGCTAAATCCTTTGATTTGCTCACATATATTATATATCACATAGATGCGTTTCTATCTAGATCTAGTTGCGCTCGTCATTTGATTTAGACCACGAAATGGGGCCCATATGTCGGGCTCAACGTACCTAGAACCTCTGCTGTGCTGGCGCTTCGAAAGCTTTTCCAGGAACATAGGACGTGGGCCATGGAGATCGCAACTACTACAGTTGCGGGGCGTCTCTTAAAGATACACGAACCTCGGACAGGTTGTGTGCTTGTAGGAAGGAGAGAAGATTGCTTTCGAACTAATTTGCTCTGATAGTCCGATGAACTTTTAAGAATAGAAAAAACACACCTCGCCGGAGAGTGTCGTGATGTATATCAGTAACTCAGTTACCACATACACAACAACAATCACACTTCACACACAAACACACATACATTCATACATATGTATATACATATATACATTACCGCCGGCGAGTGTGTTATTCAAATAACTTTACAGACGATACGATTTTACATCTGTCTTCCCACAGATGTAAAATCGTATCGTTTTTCTTCCGTCTTTTTCTACCTTCAGAACAAGTATTACTTGTGCGACCTTCTATTCAGCGGAAACACGACTTCTTTAAGGACAGAGTTAAAAGCTGGATTTTTATGATTTTCTTAGCTGGTAGATCCAGTTGATATGGTATATTTAGAAGTGTTGATATTACTGCTACTACTATATACTATTTACTCTGGTGAACTTAAGATTTAATGTGCTGCTAAATACAATGGATACTTTTGTAGGGATTAAATAAATTAATAAATTGACAGACTTGGTATTACATGGATCTCACAAATTTATACGGTAGATTAACTGAGTTGCGAGACTGGGTATTTTTTACAAGTTAAGTTTTTGATGGCGTTGACGATAATTTCACAAAGGAATGTTTAGTTTCTATGGAAACTTAATGAATTCAAATTCAAAGCAGTTGTTTTCTATTGTATACACAGCGATTGTTTCAACTACTGATTCAACCTCTGTGGAGTGGTTGAATCTTCTTTGATCTGATGAAATACGTATAATACCTATATGTTCTGTAGATCACATAATAATTAATCAATCTGCGGCAATCTAAGACCCTATGAAACCTTTCATGTCTTTGTGCCTGAGTATGGTTCGAGGTGATCATTTAACATTTAATAAGTTACACGCTTGTAATAAGCTCCGATGCTATAAAAAATGTTTTATGCTCCAAAAAGTGAAGTGATAGAAGTGAAAACTTCATCAAAGCGATGGTAATAATACGTAACTATTTGATCCTTATTAATAAAGTTATGACTTAATTTAAAATAAATATTATTATTATAACATTATTCTGGTAATTGCTATGACTGGCCAAGCTCTCAGTAAACTCAAGCCGACTTTACTGGAAAGAGCATTACTGACTGACTGTGACTTTAACCTCCAAAAAAACTTAGTCACGTTAAAGGATATTATTGTATTAGAAAACAAAATTTGAATGCTCAATGTACTTTGTTTTTATTGGCCTTTACAAAACAGACTTAATATGACATAATTTTCTTCTCAATGAACAACTAAAATAGTCGGATAGAAAGATCTAAGCAACCAATTGCTTGCAAAGTAGGGGAACTATCTATAATATCTAGCCTATCACAAAATATAATACATCATGTTAAATTATAGATAAGCATCCTGTGGGACAATATTTACACGATCTGTTCTGCAAATGACGAAACACCATAACAAACACGAACATTAAATTGCTGTTTTTGGGAAGTGACACTGAGGATGCAACCCTCGTCTGACCTATCGAAAGTCCACAATAAGACACAATAAGTACTGTGACAAACTGTCATGTGTAAAACATGGGTAAATGTCGTGCTGATTCGGGATAAATGTAGGGTCAAACACAGGATTTAAGAAACACATAACATTTTGAGAGTTCCTGAATGCTTCTTCTACTAAAAGTGACAACCTCTTAATTTATGTGGTATTTAATAAAGCTAAAAGTAAGAAAACCCTTAGAGGATCACTTTATTATTCGTTAAGACCCGTTTTCTCAGAAATGTGTGAGTTGAAATTAACATTTTATTATCAAATGCGCCTGTGGTCCCTTAAAAAAAACAACCGCCTTTAAAAATACTAATCCAAAACAATATATAATGTGCATTAAAAAGTAGTAAAGTTTGGTTAGGTTCTGATTACGGAATCCATGGCAAAGTAACGGAACTCTTCAATTAAACGCTTACGTTCATTGCTGCATTGAAAAATTTTGTATATCTGCACATATTTAGACTTGTTGCTAGTTAGTGTACTTCAAATTCACTAAAATACATAAAATAAAAAAAAATAACAAAAAAACAACCGACTTCAAAAACACTATCCCACAACAATAGATATAATATGCACTAAAAAGTAAAAAAATAACAATGTATTTTTATACAATCTAAATTTAGTTACGATTATTGTAATTTTTGGAGTCGGTGTCATACAAGATAGGCTTGTTACTACATACATAGTTATAGGTGAGATGTGCTTGAGTCGTGAAGAGGTGAGAGGCGAGAGCGGGTTGCGGCGGAAGGACACCGATTCCAAAAATTACAATAATCGTAACTAGATTTAGATTGTATAAAAATACGTAATTATTTTTATACTTTTTAGTGCATATTATATCTATTGTTTTGGAATAGTGATTTTGAAGTCGGTTGTTTTTTTGTTATTTTTTTTTAATTGTTGTAATTGAGCTATGTTACAGGGAAATCGTTCATCGGATATAACTTGCATTATGTGCACATACAACCAAGGTAATTATTTTGTTTTAATATACCAATTTTAATTAACAAATTTTATTGCTATAATTAATATAAATAAAAATTAAAAAGCCTTTTAATCATCCTTAAAAGATAATTGGTTTACAAATTTATAAGTTTTATAAATGCATTTTATTAATTACTTTTATTCACAGTATAGAAACATAATAAAATTAAAAACTTAAAATTCACAATTATATAATTATTTTTTTATAATTAATTAGAATGTCAGTTTATCATTATTGTTTTTACTTTTATAGGATCTCTCAACGCGTAAAGGCCTCCTCCAGATTTATCCATGTCTTCCTGTCTAGAGCCCTTTATTAGATATCGCTTATTGCTATATAATATGAATATTATTGCTATGTTTCAGCTCCTAAAGAAGCTTTCACTTTAAATGCCATACATTTACACATTGGCTGTGATTCGACCACACTGAACACAAAATAAGTCCACTTGTTTTATCTGTGCCCTGTATTCGCTTGCTGTTTTTATGGCCGATACATTTGGGCGTTTATGTTTGATCGAAGTGTAATGAAAGAAAAATATCCCAACGTTATTTCATTATAGAACAGATTTGAAGTTCATGTTTATTTTTATATTCATATGCATATTATTATTACCTCCTGTAAGCTTTCTATAGATCATTCAGCTAGATTTTCAGGATCACAGAATGAACTTCTTGACCGTCTAAAAAATATTTACATAAAGGGAAATGTAACTTAACGAGTGAACGTTATTACATAGTACTTTTGCCCATTCATATCTAATTTATTTAAATAGTCATACATCTTTGTGCCATTTGGTGTCGAGAGACTTGGCCCGTGGGGCCCAGAGGCGCGGAGAATGTTCAAAATACTATCTTCGCGCTTCAATAAGGCTACTGGAAACCCAAGTGCTGGCAACTATTTCGGTCAACGGATCAGCCTTGCTATCCAACGCGGTAATGCTGCCAGTATTCTTGGTACGCTTCCACGTAATGATAGTTTTAATTTTATGTAGTCATAGTATTGTAACTATAGATATAAGATTTGTTTTGTTTGAATAATAAATTCTCTTGCAACAGATTATAGTCAATAATTCTATTAATATTTTTATATCATCAGCGTACAGAGAAAATTTGCTAAAAACAGGAGTACATTAATAAATATATTGAATAAGAAAAGCCCTAATAAATACCTTGAGGAACACCAGAAAGGACATTATAGCAACTAGTTGTACCTCTAAAAATACCATTCACTACGACTGCTTGAGTTTGACTTTCAATGTAGAATGAGAACCACCTGAATAAATTACCGTGAACCCCTGCATAATATTTTTAGGACTTGATGTTCTATTCTATCAAAGGCTTTGCAGTAGTTTATGAAAACAGCGTCTACTTGATCACCCGAGGCTATGCTAAAAGTAAATGTGTTGATTTGTGGTGGTTAATCGATTCTTTAAAATCCGTGTTGTTGTTCTATGAATGTTGATGATAATGTTTCATAAACCAGTGTGTAAGAAACGTTCAAGTATATACATTCAAATATGCACAGCTTGAAAAAGGGTTTAATGTGATTTGTTTTACCTGCCAAGTGAACTGGCGTGATGAATGCTGATTTCCAGATTTTGGGTACAGTGCCTTCAGAGAGCGATCGTTTGAACAAGAAACAAACAGGTTTAACTAGGCTATCAGCACAGTGAATAATGGTTAAATGTGGCCTGGTTCTGCTTGCTCCCTTTGAGAGATCGAGGAACTTAGATGTGTGAATAACATGACATCGTTAATTTATATGGTACTGATAGGATTTGAATTATTAGGAAAGATTTTTGAAAACACAGCAAATCGGACCTTATTGTGATGCATATCATAACTGACGCAAATATATTATGTCGAATCACCACATTTATATTTTTTTTAAATCGTGCGTGTAAACACAAATTAGAGTACGTTCACTAATAACGCGAGATTTGTACTGTACTATTTATTTGTAAGTGGTGTTTTGAGCTAAATCCTTTGATTTGCTCACATATATTATATATCACATAGATGCGTTTCTATCTAGATCTAGTTGCGCTCGTCATTTGATTTAGACCACGAAATGGGGCCCATATGTCGGGCTCAACGTACCTAAAACCTCCGCTGTGCTGGCACTTCCAGGAACATAGGACGTGGGTCATGGAGATCGCAACTACTACAGTTGCGGGGCGTCTCTTAAGGATACTCGAACCTCGGACAGGTTGTGTGCTTGTAGGAAGGAGAGAAGATTGCTTTCGAACTAATATGCTCTGATAGTCCGATGAACTTTTAAGAATAGAAAAAACACACCTCGCCTCGAGAGTGTCGTGATGTATATCAGTAACTCAGTCACCACATACACAACAACAATCACACTTCACACACAAACACACATACATTCATACATATGTATATACATACATACATTACCGCCGGCGAGTGTGTTATTCAGATAACTTTACAGACGATACGATTTTACATCTGTCTTCCCACAGATGTAAAATCGTATCGTTTTTCTTCCGTCTTTTTCTACCTTCAGAACAAGTATTACTTGTGCGACCTTCTATTCAGCGGAAACACGACTTCTTTAAGGACAGAGTTAAAAGCTGGATTTTTATGATTTTCTTAGCTGGTAGATCCAGTTGATATGGTATATTTAGAAGTGTTGATATTACTGCTACTACTATATACTATTTACTCTGTTGAACTTAAGATTTAATGTGCTGCTAAATACAATGGATACTTTTGTAGGGATTAAATAAATTAATAAATTGACAGACTTGGTATTACATGGATCTCACAAATTTATACGGTAGATTAACTGAGTTGCGAGACTGGGTATTTTTTACAAGTTAAGTTTTTGATGGCGTTGACGATAATTTCACAAAGGAATGTTTAGTTTCTATGGAAACTTAATGAATTCAAATTCAAAGCAGTTGTTTTCTATTGTATACACAGCGATTGTTTCAACTACTGATTCAACCTCTGTGGAGTGGTTGAATCTTCTTTGATCTGATGAAATACGTATAATACCTATATGTTCTGTAGATCACATAATAATTAATCAATCTGCGGCAATCTAAGACCCTATGAAACCTTTCATGTCTTTGTGCCTGAGTATGGTTCGAGGTGATCATTTAACATTCAATAAGTTACACGCTTGTAATAAGCTCCGATGCTATAAAAAATGTTTTATGCTCCAAAACCAGATAGAAGTGAAAACTTCATCAAAGCGATGGTAATAATACGTAACTATTTGATCCTTATTAATAAAGTTATGACTTAATTTAAAATAAATATTATTAGTAAAACATTATTCTGGTAATTGCTATGACTGGCCAAGCTCTCAGTAAACTCAAGCCGACTTTACTGGAACGAGCATTACTGACTGACTGTGACTTTAACCTCCAAAAAAACTTAGTCACGTTATAGGATATAAAGGTTTATTTCACGATGAATTTATGTATTTCACAATGAACAACTAAAATAGAGTCGGATAGAAAGATCTAAGCAACCAATTGCTTGCAAAGTAGGGGAACTATCTATAATATCTAGCCTATCACAAAATATAATACATCATATTAAATTATAGATAAGCATCCTTCGGGACAATATTTACACGGTCTGTTCTGCAAATGACGTAACACCATAACAAACACGAGCATTAAATTGCTGTTTTTGGGAAGTGACACTGAGGATGCAACCCTCGTCTGACCTATCGAAAGTCCACAATAAGACACAATAAGTACTGTGACAAACTGTCATGTGTAAAACATGGGTAAATGTCGTGCTGATTCGGGATAAATGTAGGGTCAAACACAGGATTTAAGAAACACATAACATGTTGAGAGTTCCTGAATGCTTCTTCTACTAAAAGTGACAATCTCTTAATTTATGTGGTATTTAATAAAGCTAAAAGTAAGAAAACCCTTAGAGGATCACTTTATTATTCGTTAAGACCCGTTTTCTCAGAAATGTGTGAGTTGAAATTAATATTTTAATATCAAATGCGCCTGTGGTCCCTTGAAGCTGAAAAATAAAGATAAAATTAATTGAAACCATAAATAGGCAAGGAAGATCATTTATGCATTTTTTTTTTATGGAATAGGAGGACAAACGAGCGTACGGGTCACCTGGTGTAAAGTGATCACCGCCGCCCACACTCTCCTGCAACACCAGAGGAATCACAAGAGCGTTGCCGGCCTTTAAGGAAGGTGTACGCGCTTTTCTTGAAGGTACCCATGTCGTATCGTCCCGGAAACACCGCACAAGGAAGCTCATTCCACAGCTTCGTGGTACGAGGAAGAAAGCTCCTTGAAAACCGCACTGTGGAGGACCGCCACACATCCAGATGGTGGGGATGATATCGTAACTTGTGGCGTGTCGTGCGAAGGTGAAATTCGGCGGCAGGAATCAGGTTGAACAGCTCTTCGGAACACTCCCCGTGATAAATGCGGTAGAAGACACACAATGAAGCGACGTCTCTACGCAACGCCAAGTGATCCAGCCGTTCACAGAGTACTGGGTCCCCGACAATTCGAGCTGCTCTGCGTTGCACGCGGTCAAATGGATCGAGCTGATACTGGGGTGCGCCAGACCAGAGATGACAGCAATACTCCATGTGAGGCCGGACCTGCGCTTTGTAGAGCGCTAGAATGTAGGCCGGCTTGAAGTATTGCCGTGCTCTATTTATGACGCCCAGTTTTTTTGAAGCCAGTTTGGCTTTGCCCTCCAGATGGCCACGGAATTGGCAATTGCTCGAGATTTCGAGACCCAGTATTCCGATACTAGGCGAGGCTTTAAGGGAAGTGTTCTCGAAGAGCGATGATACGGCAAATGGGGTTTTTTTAGTGGTAAACGCGCAAACTTGAGTCTTCTGGGGGTTAAATTGGACAAGGTTCAACTTACCCCATTCCGCGACCTTCTCGAGAGAGGACTCGATAGAAGACACAAGTTTCTCCCGGCACTGGTCGACATTTTCCCGAGAGAGACCTGCATGGCCCGTGTATACGGCATCACCAGTGCTGTCGTCTGCATAGCAATGCATGTTGGCGGTGTTTAACATATCATTGATATGCAGAAGAAACAGCGTGGGAGATAGCACACAGCCTTGGGGCACTCCAGCGTTCACGGGCTTGGGATTCGAGCAATAACCGTCGATAACGACCTGTATGCTGCGCCCAGTGAGGAAGCTGGAGGTCCACTTGCATAAGCTCTCGGGAAGCCCAAATGATGGAATTTTTGCGCGGAGCGCCTTGTGCCATACACGATCAAAGGCCTTCGCTATATCCAGACCAACTGCCAGGCCTTCCCCCTTGCTTTCAATAGCCGCCGCCCATCTATGTGTTAGGTATACCAGAAGATCGCCAGTCGACCGACCATGGCGAAAGCCGTACTGCCGGTCGTTGATCAACTGGTGACCCTCAAGGTATATCAAGAGCTGGCGGTTAATTATGCTCTCCATGATTTTGGAGAGTAGGGAGGTAATAGCAATAGGCCTGTAGTTTGCCGGATCCGAACTGTCTCCTTTTTTTGGGATCGGATGGACAAGGGCTGACTTCCATGAATCAGGGACTACGCCTTTTGAATAAGAGTGCCGGAATAAACGCGTTAGCACCGGCGTCAACTCAGGGGCACAAATTCTAAGCACGGTTGGAGAAATGCCATCCGGCCCGCTCGACTTCCTGACGTCCAACGAAAACAGAGCTCGCCCTAACAGTTTTCTGTCGGAACTGTACTTCAGGCATGGAGCTCTGACACCGCGGGATGGCGGTGTTTTTCCGTTGTCGTCAAGAGTCGAGTTGGAGGCAAAAAGAGTGCACAGGAGATCGGCTTTCTCTTTTGCCGTATGAGCCAGGGTGTCATTCCTCATGTGCAATGGCGGCATGGACGGCTGGTTGAAGTTACCAAGAGCAGCTTTCGACAACGACCAGAACTTGCGTGTTCCGGTCGGGTAACTGGAAAGCTGCTCGCCAATTTTGACGACGTGCTTCGAATTCGCACGGGCGATTTGCCGCTTAAAAAATCTGGAGGCACGGTTATAATTCCTCTTCAGAACTTTGCAGTTCGGATCCTTTGAGCCCAGCGCCGCAACCCAAGTTCGATACGCCTGTTTTTTGCAGTCAGATGCTGCTTTAACTGACGCATCGAACCAGGGCTGTGACCTGCCACCGATCGGTACTACAGAGCTTGGTATAAAAATATCCATGCCCTGCAGTATCACATCGGCTACTGCAAAGGCGCAGGCACTAGGATCATCGGAAGGGAAGCAAACCCCGCCCCAAGGGTAGGATGCAAAAAAGGAACGCATCCTATCCCAATCTGCTGACTTGTAGTGCCAAACACGGCGGGTCGCTGGTAGTCTGCGACGTTGGCGTCGGATAGGCACTACACTCCTGACCAGGCAATGGTCGGACGTTCCGAGAGGGGCGTCGACAGAGACCTGGTAACCATCGGGATGTGTAGTCAGCAGAAGATCTAATAAGGACGGCATGTGGCTATCCACATCCGGGAGCCGCGTCGGCGACTCAACCAATTTGGACAGACCATACGCCAATGCAAAATTATGCACAGATCGCCCTGCGTAGTCTGTGGTACGTGATCCAAGCCATTCGGCATTGTGCCCGTTGAAATCACCCAAGACTACGATTTCAGCGGAGGGGATCTGAGCAAGCACGTCATCAAATGCCGCTTGAACGCAGCCCATGAGGTGATCCGTTTCTGCGTTACCACTATGGGACCTGTAGACACACGCATAGATGCGGACGCGGTCCTCTAAATCTACGCGGAGCCAGAGAGAAGACAGGCCCCTACCCTCAAAGTTGCCGAGACGGCGACAGCAGATATCCTCCCTAACGTACACACATACCCCGGCATGAGGCATGAAATTATGCTCAATTTTGTACCCGGGGTACGTTAAATATGACGTATCGCTAGGTCGAGATATCTGCGTCTCCGTAAGGAAACACAAGGCCGGCTGCGCCGTCTCAAGGTGGTGGTGGACGGCGTTTAAGTTGGAGTGAATTCCCCGGATGTTACAAAAGTCCACATTAAGCGTGGAGCGGGGTGCCGTGGTGTTGCTGCCCTGTTTGTCCTGTGACATACGCGGTACTGTGCCCTCCCCAGAATATGAGGGGCAGCCCGAGCGCGAATGCTCGGGGAGGGATTCTCCGGCTCTACAAGAGCCGGTAACCTCCTGGGGTAATTTCTTTTTTAGGCCCGCTCTCATATTTTGTTGGGGGGGGGGGGGGGGGTGGCCTCCGATCCTCGACACTAATCTATGCGAAACATAGCGGCACTAGGCCGCTACTTCACGCCGGTATTCTGTGCGAGTGTGGTAAGTAACCCGGATGAGTCTGGCCCGATTGTGCTGACGTCATAAGACAGCAGCGTGACTCTCCCACTTTCAAAAAGCCCGTAGTCGCCTCTTACGACACCCTTGGACCTGGGACTACCCTATTCTTTTTACGCCCCGGGGCAGCACAGGGCAAAATATCTTACAGTTGATTGGATCAAATACTGTAGATTCAATAAATTAATATAGAAACATAAAAAATTATAAGTGGAACCATCCACCCATAGGGTTATACACAAAGGGTCGTTGCAAATTTAAAAAGGTTAAACCAAATCTTTAGGTTCAAAAATTGTTCAGATTTATAGTAGATGTTAAAGATAGCCTCTTATCACTCTACCTAAAAAGGTTAAAATATTTGCTCAGACCCTTTCAATATCAATATATCGTGTTTCAATGGTTATCTTGTTTTCTACTACGAGTAAAACGAGTATGACAATTAAATTATAACATTTTTATAGTTAACTTGATGATACCACTACTAGACCACACACACTCTTATTCAAGATAATTATATTATTATCTGACATAGATACAAAAAAAATACACATAAAATAAATATAACAGACGTTTAATCACTCACTACACCACAATTCCGTAAATTCATAATTACTCAGTTACGCTAACTAGATATTGGAAATCTTACATCAACATCCTAATTAATACCACCCGTGATTAAAAGGCTTCAAATGCAGAGTGAGGTGATATGGCAATTAAGGCGAGGATTTTGTGGCTTTCAGTTAAATCATCATTATCATCATCATTATTAGTAATTATTTAACATAAAATTTGTAATTTTGTGACTGTTTGATGCCAAAATAAAATAAAATAAATAAATTATCAGCCGGAAGACGTCCACTGCTGGACAAAGGCCTCCCCAAAAGATCTCCATGACGATGGGTCCTGCGCTGCCCTCAACCAACGTATTCCGGCAATCTTGACCAGATCGTCAGTCCATCTTGTGGGGGCCTACCAACACTGCGTCTTCTAGTACGTGGTCGCCATTCGAGGGCTTTTCTGCCTGACCGGCCATCTGTCCGTCGAACAATATGCCCTGCCCACTGCCACTTCAGTTTCGCAATTATTTGGGCTATGATGGTGACTTTGGTTCTCCTCATTTCTGACACATTAGTTCAATTTAATATTTCAGTTCAATAGCTCAATTGAATTAAATATATCCTTTACTGGTGCCATGGCCTCGATTAACTAATTCAAATAGATTCCGACAAATATTGGGTTCCTTACAACGGGAACACAATAGCTTTGTCAGAGATATTGTAGATTTAAATTTAGAGCAACAAATTGTACGACAGAGTATTGTAACTGATATTTAGCTGTGCTATTATATAGAGAGACAAAAGAATCGAGCCAATGACGTAAATACCGAGTGAGAATACCCACGTGATTCAAGAAAATATATTCCCTCCTCGTAGAAAATCTGAAACAACGTTTTGACAAATTCACACTTAAAAAGGTGAATTTTTATATAGATGATTGATAGATATCGGGACATATAATTTTAGGTACATAAATTATACTTTTATTTTGTTATGGAAAGATAAAAAACAAATTTGCGGTAACGATAACTTTTCTTTATAACAATAAGGGACGAGACAGAGCAGGACGTTCAGCTGATGATAATTGATCCTCCCTGATTCTTGAAAAACCCCAAAAACTTTGAGTTGACATAAGATGTTAACTCTCATTTGCCCAGTAATTTGACTAGCTACTGCACCCTTCGGACCGAAACACAATAATGTTTATAATGTTTACTTATCTGCTTCACGACAGAAATAGTCGCTGTTGACCACAACGATTGTAAGAACTTTTCTGAGACTCTGAAGGAAGTTAGTTTCAGAGTTGATTCGTTCCGCGAATGAAAGGAAAGTCTAAAAGAATGTGATACAAAGCCAGATAGTGAGGATAGTAGTAAATGTAATGTATGATGATGGAATTCAGCGGCAAAAAGCCGGTCAGATGGCACTTTGGTATCATATCAAAGTCTTAAACTAGGCATTCTACTGTTTACGATTCATTAAGTTGAATTAGAGGTGAAAAATAATTTGTTATTGTTGCAAAATCAAGAGCTGCATTACTATTATAATTATTATTTTCTACAAACGCTTTAAGTCTACAAACGTTAAAATAAGTATGTACTTTGCTGAATCGTTTACTATAATTTATAACAGATGCAAGACAAAAATTCAAAATAGTACACATGTCCGACCCTTTTAGGTTGTAAAAAATATTTGCAGAATTCGACATTCTAGACAAGAATTATAGTATTTCTAGCGAAGAGGATTTAGTAACTCACTCTTCGATTATAGTCGTAATGATTAATCAGCTTATGTGTCCTCCTTATGCTTTAGTAAAAGGAGATGTGGATAAATCCAGTTCATTAATTGGCAAGGGCTTATTTAAAAAAATCATTCATTTAGTTTTTACGCCACAAAAACATTTGTGCGTATTTAGTTCCTCCCACGGACAGAATAATCATTTAGCCTTCAGCCGATTTATTTTATTTTCGACAATCTATTTAAATTTTTTTAATAGTATTTAACCTTAATTTGTTCATTAAAGTTAAACTTATCTCTCTTTCCTTCCTTAAGAATTAGGTTATGTCATTTTGCTTAACATAAAGGGAACCTGATTAAATATTTTTATTTTTCTGATTGCAATTATTTATGAAATAGGTAGAACAAACGAGGGATCAATTGCAATATATGTCAGTGACCACGGCCATACTCTTATAAAATAGCAGGGAAATCCCAGAAATTTGTTAGAAGTGCTTATTTGAGAGGGACGACGACCCATTTAGCCCAGTGGCTAGTGACCCTACTACTGAGCTCAAAGTCCCGGTTTCAAATCCCGGTAGATGCAAACTTTTTTATGATAAATATGTATGTTCGCTTCCGAGTCACGGAACTTTAAATGAATTTATGTATGTATATCGTATTAAATATATCGTTGTTTTGCAACCATAGCACAGGCTATGCCTAGTTTGGAGCTACCTTTACCTTTTTTTAATTAATTAATATTATAGATACAAATGTCAGTTCTTCCTGGAAACACCGCACAAAGTTAGTTTTGTAGTTTGGTACTACGGCAAGTACTTTCCTTGAAAGACTAGAATTGGCAATATACTGATTTTCTCTATTAACATTATGTATGGTGCAAGTCATACGATATATAGGTTACTTTTATATCGTACAGCTTAGTAGAGTTGTTAATGAAATCAGCATATTATGAAACCAAGTGATTTATTAATTAAATTATTAAGGCCGATCCATTCCACGCCTCATTTACAATTTACGACTCAGCAGAAAAACCACAGCTACTCTATCTCATAGAAATATGGAGTAAGTACGCTTTAAACAAAGTAACGTAAACATCCTCAGTGCACCCAAAATGATGAGAGTGAAATTTTAAGATGCGCGCGCATCACTGTAACACAAAAGTAACAATTTGAAGTTGGTTCCTAAAATTTTCTGACGTTTGCGTCATTCGTTATTTTTTTGGTTTCTTCGTCCATTATTAGGACAGGTAAAGGGTTCAAGCCCATACAGCCGTATTAATTATTTAATAATTAATTGTCAAAGCCATCTTTACAAAATTTTATATTTAATTTAAGGATTTTTACAAAATTGTTCTTTCTAAAAACGTAGAATAGCACGAGGAATAAATCATTTTAATAATTTTGGCTTTGTTTGGCCAAAGAAGTATAATTCTTTGGTGTTACAGTGATGCGCGCGCATCTTAAAATTTCACTCTCATCATTTTGGGTGCACTGAGGATGTTAAAGTTACGTTGTTTAAAGCGTACTGTATGAGTCTTTATACTTCACAATTATGGATCAACTACACCAAAAGATCCTTTAACATCCTCAGGGTTCAATATAATGATGCCCTTCGCATTTTATTAAAAATGCCGAGGTATTGTAGCGCGTCGGGCATGTTCGCCGACACTGGAGTCCCGGACTACTACGCTGTTATACGGAATAGAATAGCGGGTTTCTGGGAAACAGTCCGTAATTCTAATAATAAGATGATTAAAGTCGTCGCTAATGCATCCCTAGACAATGTGTTTTAGAAACACTGGCTAAGGGTACACCAGATCCCTAACGTAAAATGACTATTCATTTTTTTAAGTGACCTTAATTTTAAATTAATTAATTAAATATCCTTATACATATTTTTTTTCTAATTTTAAAATATTTTGACTACCTACAAATATGTTAACATGTTTTATATGAGTCCCTGACCTGCAATTTTTTTTTTTATTATAACGCGCCTAAAGACCTGCACCTACTGATAAACGTGATCTTTAGAAATAATTTTGTATGTACGAGTATAATTACAAATCATGTCAAGTCTGTTATAAATCAAATCACTTGTAGTGCTGTAAGTGACCTCTCTGTACCGGTTCACTACTCTACACGATACGAGTCTCGTGTGTTTCATTGCTCTGTACTGTCTCGTCATAATATATTTACGCTCTGTCGACTGCAAACTGTAGTGTTGTAGTATGCATTAACTGGTCATTCTGCACTTGCTAAGATGAAATATACTAAATTCGGCTACATTATAACGGTAATATTGCTGGACTAAGCCCAATTATATTCTTGTGCCATAATGTGCATTCATACATTCTTTTGGATATTCTTCGATGAAAAATCCGCTAGATCTGTCAATATGTCTTGAAAATATTTTAAAAGGCCTTTGTTACAAAAGACTGCTGGGGAGTGGCTATCCGTAAAAACGCGGAAAGCTAGCAAAACCAGTAGCGCGTAGATAAAATCTCAGCGGTTGCTAGATTCGAAAAACGATAGATTTTTCATATTCCTTTTATATGATGTTGAAAAGAATTTAACCATTTATTTTTCGTTGCAGGACTGTTACAGCATTACTCTTAATTACATCTATTATAAATCTTTGCTATAATATAGCACAAAATTATACCCGGGCTGAAAACTATTTAAAATTATAATTTTGCGTAGTATTTTTGAGAACTTTGCGAGATAAAAATGTTTGGTCTCTTGCAAATTGCTTGCATTCTTGTCTATCTTATGTTGTGCACTTATCGCATTTCTTCTCCCGCTCAAATAAAACCTTCAAAAGCTAGACAAACATGTATTTGATACATCCTTGATAGGATAAACTAAAACTGTTAAATAGCGAATATAATGTTCTTTTATTTCTAAAAAAGGGCACTTAATTATTTGATGAACGCCCTATTCTAATCAACCAGTATGCGATTTAATATACATATACATATACATATAATATTATCTAAACCTTTATTTGTCGCAGTCAAAAAGTAAGTATTTATTTCCTATAATACATTATAATGTACCAGACAACCGTCCAATGTTTATCAGTTAGATCATATAATGTGTCGACTATTGAGTGTGTTAAGACTAATTTCAATTTATCGACAATGCTCTTACAAAGGAAAGTTTCTCTAGAAAATCATAATGAGTTTGAAATTCGAAGTAACTTTTTTCTATTGTATGCAGGGATTGTTGAACTTTGTTAATGAAATAAGACTGCCTATTGAACATCCTTAGCAGGTTCAATTCTTGCCGAAGTGATTTTAAAATATACTTTGTTTAAATAAATATGGAAACTTTCGATAAGGGACTGGTTGCAAAGAAACTTGACTCTCGTGATGTATTACTTGAGAACAAGTACCAAATTGGCTATGCTAAAATATTGAATATAGATCAAATAATTTAATTTGAAAATATATGTGTTGAGTACTTTCCAAGGTTTAGAGTTAAGGATCATATAATGTTTTTAAAAACAGTTGCAATAGCGAATTGGAAATACTCAAAAAATGGTTTTAGAATACTTACTCCATTACATTTGTTCAATTATTTTATTTTAATCAGCAGATCAAAGTTTTTCAATACATACATTCCTACATTGGAACAGTGCAATTATCGGGAATTTCCATTACTGGACTAATACTTAAATTAAACTTATTCATTTTTTATTTAAATTATACTTTTTCAGTTAACAGCAATCGAAACTCCTTTGCAAAGAGGATGTAATTACTACGTAATAAGAGGTGGGACTGCCTATGTAAAAATTTGACTTTTTATTTAGCATGAAACGTGCAGTCATTTGACATAAATTTGGAATAGTAGTAATTACAGTATGATGATTAGCGAAGAAGTATAAACCGGCTAAGTTTGAAAACGATCAGTTCCTTAAGACGTAGTGGATTTCGATTATCTCCGTTTTTTACAAGATTATAGCCATCATCTGTCAATCTATCAATGACTGCACGTTTCATACAATCGTGTGAATCGCTGTTTTCTTAGAGAGTTTCGCTAGGCAGCTCTTTGATGTTGCAAGAGATAATGGCAGTGATCACTTAACATCAGATGATCCATTATCATCTTCATTTATCATCTGTACACCTTTGCCATACGAAATAATTTATGAATTTCACGCAGTGAACCACAATAGTAGTAAAAAGAAAGAAGCTTTGAGATCCGCACACCATCACCAGCTTGTCTTTCGACAAAGGCCTCCTCTAAGGATTTCCACTTGTCTCTATCTTTTGCTACGTAAACATTCTGGGCCCGCTGCTTTCTTAAAATCATCTTCCCATTTCTTTGTCTGTCTTCCTCTGCTTCGTGTGCTTCCTCTAGGGTACCATTCGGTTATAATTTTGGTCCATTTCTCTTTCTTTTCTCTCAACATATGTCCTGTCCAGCGCCATTTCAATCTCTTTTATCCCTTTTATCTTATTTATTTGTACTCTATCCCTTCTCCTTATTCCCAATACGCTTCTCTCTATTCCATTCTGACATATTTTGATTTTATTTTGCTGCTGTTCAGTTAAGGCCCACAAAATATAATCCTTCATCAAATATATATTATCACTCGCTTATATACCGATCTAGTGGTAGAGGAAATTCTACTAAGTAGGACTATAGATTTATTTTTGTTAACATGAAAGTTTTATTACACTTAACTATTTTTTTATGGTTGCATTATTTTCTTTAGATTGACATTTTAAAATTTGTTATATTTTTTGAATGGAAAGTCTTATTTTAATAATAAAAAAAATATAGGTAATGGAACAGTCTTTATAAAATATCATTTAATTAAATACAGAGGTATGAATAATATGGTTTGATTATTTTCGGCACTTATATGAACTTTTAAAATGTAAAAAAGTAGTTATAGTGGCATAACTAACAGTACTTGGACATTTTTATACAACACGAGTTTTTTTTTTGTAGATATTGATACGTTCTATAATACTGTAGAATATTTTTTTGTTTTATCATCAATAGTTTCCGCAGAGTACGCGATGACTTTTTCACACCTTGGGCTATATTATTGAATTTTATTGGGGATCGCTATTTTTTTTAAATGTATAAAATATATCACTCAGTGAAGATGCAGCTTTCCAATGGTGAAATAATTTTTTAAATTGGTCCAGTAGTTTTTGTGTGAAAGACACGGGTAAATATCATGCTGACTTAATATAAACGTCAGATCAAACACATAATAACAAAGGCATAATACAACATCTGAAGAATCACAATATCGTGTTTTTGGCACATAGTTTTAATATAACATTTTAAATGCTTACTATTCTTGCTTCAATTAAACGTGAAAGATTTTCTATTGAAGTGACAACCCGTATTCTCGGAACTATCTAGGTCCCTTGTAGATGAAAAACAATGTTTATTTTAATTAGTTAGACTCAGCTCTGTAGCATAGAGGTGAAGGATGTAAGGTTCACTATGTAAAAAAACTTTATTTTTAAATTAAAACTGACATTTTAAATACCACTGAAGCCGTAGAGTTTCTTGTGGTTTTTTTTTCACCTGTTTTTTGAATGGATGATAATTTTAAGCGTAAACCTATACGGATTTAAATTCACTTATTGAAACTTTCTAAAGGGATGGCAACGCTCCTGTGATTACTTTGGTATTTTCAAGAGAATGTAGGCGGCGGTGATCACTTATTATCAGGCAACCCGTTACGCTCGTTTGCCCGTCTCTTCCTTAAAAATATTATTTTAGGCTTAGGCTATTCATGCCACTTATTTCTTAGGTCCTAAAGTATCAAGAGAAAAACAAATTATATTGACTTGAAGATGATAATCATAATGTTTGTTATGAAAAAAAATGTCATGTGAAAAACATGTACTGTTTTAAAACAGCAAAATCATTTTAAAAGTAAGAGCTTCAAATCTTTACTAAGAAACCATTATATTATAATAAATTACTTCGATTTCATTTCAATATAATCAATTTGCCTTCAGATCTCTATCCTATAAAAATACTTTATATACTCAAATATCATAAAACCCTCCATGTGCGTTCAAGAACAGCACATTATAACCACCATAAAAATAAACTGTTTTGTTACAACAAATTACTTATCTGTTAAAATGTTATTATAACTAAATAATATTGATTTCGATAATACTATTTCATTCAAATCTCGAACATCTCTGAAGATATTTGATTTAACCTCTATTCTTATATCAGTCGAGATGACGCGTCGTAAGTTCGAAATGTAATGTCAATTATTTGCAAAAAAAAATTGACAAATGATGCACGTAATTAAGATATCGAACGAGCCTACTGAGTTAAAGGTCCCGGGTTTGAATCCCGGTAGGTGCAGACAATTAATGTGATGAATATGAATGTTTGTTTCCGAGTCATGATGTTTATATGTATTTATGTATGTTTAAGTAAGTATATTGTATTAAATATATCTTTGTCTTGCACCCATAGTACAGGCTATACCTAGTTTGGGGCAAGATAATTTGTGTAAGACTGTGTCAATATTGTTATATTATTATTATACGTCTAGATAGACTGTGACAGCTGTGAAAACGTCGAAAAAAATAAACATAAGAACTAACCTCTGTTTTGAACAATTCACGCACACTAACAAACAGTATGATATAAATCGCGAGTGTAAGACGTAGCTTGTCACGCACACTAAACTAATATTCCTGGCCTGTGTTTATCGGTTATCTAACAGCAAGAGACTCTATCTAGACGCAAAAACAATATAAGCCTATGAGCCATACTCTCACTAGTCCGTTTGTTTCATTATTGTTACTCTGAATATTAATAATACAGATTTTCAAATACCTTACTTCCATTAGTTATAAATTAATAGTAATTCATATATCATCAGATATTTTAAATATATCAAATAACAACACTATTTGTGTGAATATAGTATATATAACACAGTTACAGTTATATCCATTTTAATTTAATGTATTAAAGGATTGTTTATTGGAGTAGACATTATTTTGCGGAAGCACATAATTATCTAAATGTTATTTATTATCGCGTTAATTCCGCTGAGATGCAGAACGCACCTTAATCCTAGAGTTAAGAGTTACACAAGTACTCCACCGAAGAATAGGCCCACGCTAAGTCCCCGACCGAACAACCGAGTTAATCAAAAACTCTGCTTCGATTAATTTGACACGCGTTTCGCCTCTACGACATCTTCAGTCGGTGTTGACTCGCCGCAACGAGGTATCGAGAATGAGAGAGTTTCGATCCAGAGTTCTCAACTATAATATTCCTACTTCCCTACTTATATTATAAAGTATATGAATGTAATTTTGTTTGTTTCGCTTTTACGCCGGAGCTACGGAATAGATTTTAATCAAAATTGATACAGCGATCTATCGCTCTAGTCTACTAGAGCTTGGTAAAAGACAAAGGCTACATTTTATCTCGGAAAAATACATGGTTCCCGCGGGATTTGTGAAAAACTGTCATGTCGATGAGCTATAACTATACCAATAGTTGGTTTAATTTGCCATATCAATCATCCTCGAAATAAGATTCATATAATATGTTCGGAAGGGGAACTAGGATAGGACATTACATAATCTTCAATTCCAAGCTTGCTTATTATTTTTAAAAACCCTTTATCTACGCGGACAAAGTTGCAGGCATCAGCTAGTTTATATCACAAAGCAAAGTTTGTGACAATTATATCCCAAAACACTCAGTGGTACTCAAACTAAGTAACTATTAAAGATTTTAGAGTTACTTCTAGATTGACTTATAGACTGACGGTGTGTTCACTCACGTGATGCCACGGACGAACTGTCTTGCGCTTGCACAGGAGGCTCTTCTCTGGCCAGCCTTCCACTAGATGAAGTAGGTTATGTTTTATACATGTGTATATTAGAATTGTAAATAATGCTAAGTTTATATTTGTAAATGTATTAATATGTATTCTGTTGAAGAGACTAATAAAATAAATACCAAATCATGGTTAAAAGGCTCCAATGGCGGAAGAAGCGACGATATAATGAAAGCGAGAATACGGAAGCTCTCAATCCAAATTAAATTAACAAATAAATTTCGACAAATATTGTGTTCCTTTCATCTGTAACACAATATCTACGTCAGCGATAATTGTAGATTTAAATTTAGGCAACGAATTGTATGACAGAGTATTGTAAATGATATTCGGCTGTGCTGCATTATGTAGGTGACAAAAGATTCGAGCCAATGACGTAAATACGAAGCGTGAATATTCACGAGATTCATGGAAATTCTGCAGGTAGGTAGAAAATTCTGAATCCTGTACGATTTTAGAGTATTATAATAATAATATTGATATACTTTTATATAAATTATCTTGTACCAAACTAGGCATAGCATAGCTATGGGTGCAAGACAACGATATATTTGACACAGACATGACTCGAAAATCCATAATCATCATATAAATTGCCACCTACCGGGATTCGAACCCGGGACCTCTAGCTTAGTAGTCAGGGTCACTAACCATTCGGCTATATGGGTCGTCTGAATATATTATTGACATTTAAAAGTTTTTAGTCTAAGAATACTTACAGGCGATTTTTTTTGTATTTTAAGCATAATAGCATCGCTGGACGGATACTAATTATTTAAAATTTACACACCTTCATGTTACATAATATATGTATTTCGATTTACGAATTTTCTAAAAACTGCGACAATCTTAATGTTAATACAAGGAACATTAACATAAACAAACATAAACTTGTTATGCCTACTTCTCGGTTAAGTCGACTTAGTAAGTCTTTTATTGGGCGATGTATATGCTTTTACAATATGATCCCAGAAAATTTACAAAACAAATGTGTTACCAAATTCAAATTACAATAACATTAATGATATCACAGATTGGAATGGAACACTCGAACAATGTGTGACGTGCCACATGTTCTTTTAAAATTTGCTAATAATCGAAACTAAAATGCCGGGTTGCGTAGTAAAACATTGCAAAAATAATACTACAAGAAATAAGAAAGACACTGGGATAATATAATCATCGGTAAATATTTTGTATTTTATTAATTTCAAACTTTATTAAAACCCTGTTACAAAATTTTAAAGATGCCATTGAGTGTCAAGATGCCACACACACAAGAATCTAATACTTGCCGTAATAAAAAAGCTACTGTTCTTAGGTAGTGCGGTATGTAGTTGGACATGAATGATCTTAGTTAAATGACTAATATACTTTTATGAACCTTAACCTATATTTCGACAAAATTGAGATTAAATTCGAAAACTCTTTGAATAATATCTAGGGGAGACTGGGGCTGGATGTGTCAGGGGTAGGTACAGTGGTCGTGAAACAGACAACGTAATTCTGACTTTAGAAAGTGGTAAGTACTCTCGCCGCCACCGGCTCGCACACCGTGAGAGCCAATCGCACGTGCCACCATTAAAATCGTAGGTTAGTAGAATTTTACACGTTTAGTAATATTGGTTTAAACCAATAATTCGTTTTGCAATGAAATTGCGTTTATACAGCTATGTTTATTGAGGTTTTCACTTCATACAATTAAAAGGTCAAATTTGGCGTTGGGGCTAAATGTTACATTTGCTCGCGGCAGGTTGTGATTTGTTTGATCTATCCCGTAGTGCTTGTTGCCAACTGAGATAATTAGTGCCATATGTTAACATCAAGTATATGTCTATTTTTGTAGGATTATGACGTAGAATATAATAAAAATTGAGTGGGGCAAAATATCTAAAGACATTTAAGCAAGCAGTTATTTTGGAGGATGAAAAACGAAAAAAAAAGTCGTGTCATTGCAAGCCTTTGGTATACTTATACTCAGGTAAAACCATCAAACTGATAGAAAATAATATTACAAATTATCTTATATTTTGTTAATGTTACAACCAGCCCCTATCTCCCCTACTTTAACGTTTGGCTTCCATCTAAACACTTTGGTAATAATCGTCAAAAAGCAACTGCTTTCACATAAATTGTGTTGACCTTGATCTTACGCATCAATAAAGTTTGTATTGTTTAACCGTTTTACGATAAGCAAAAACACGTTAATGTATTAGTGGGAGCAAAAAGACGGGTCAGCTGTTTTATTGCCATTTCATTACAACCTCCCGTCTGGTCAACCCCTACTTCCCCGCTGCCGTGGTTCCCTAACCTATATAGGATTCTTTGTTATCGCCCCAAACGTCTTGAGAAATTTATGAGTTATAATTTCTGTAACACAAAAACATATTGCGGTGATGAAACACGATTTATTTTCGGTTTTATATATCGAGGTCCTTTATAGCGCCCGCCTTCGTTTTTGATTAGATTTTGACTTATTTTCAATGTACTTTAATCATTTTAGAAATATTATTCAGGCCAACATATTAACAATTTTCATCATCTCCACATGACCAATAAACCTGAACTTCTTCAGTAATTTTCAATTTATGACAATTTTTGTTTTATTTCATTTAAAGTAGGATTTTAAATGATTAATTTAATTACAAATGTACTACACTTTCCAAAATATATGCCTCAGACCTGAGGTGAACGGGCGCAAGAAACTCAGCAGGCTTCTTATTTTAAATAGAATTTCATAACAATAAAATTTATTTTTTAAATAGCCTTAGGGCGGTCGCTACATTCCTAAGGTGTAGTAGTATCATTAAACGTTTGTATGGTAAATGTTACTATAACATAAATGACTTTATTAATGATATCACAGATTGAGAATGGAGCGACCGCCGTCAGGCTATTAAATAATAAGTTAAATTGTGGGCCATTACTTGGTAAATATATTATTTTCTGAAAAAAGAAAGCCCGCTGAGTTTCTTGCGCCCATTCTCCTCAGGTCTGAGGCATTCGTTTTGGAACGGGTGGTAGTTTTTGACTTTCAATAAGTGGTCTCTTAACAAAAAATTATTTGAATTTAAATAAACATTTTACCATTTAGCACCATTTCGAAAAATGAAGAACTTCAAAGATAGAATGTAGAAAGAAGAAGAAGATATTTTGACATTCCTGGCTTTTCGAATGCTAATAGTTTGTCTCAAATTACTTCCGTATGTTGCTTGGCCTAAAGTGCTTTACGCTTTTAACATAAAACAAAAATTCCGAGGTAAAAGTACTGCGTCATCTAAATGTATTTACGTACAGAAGCCATACTTACATTTTCATTTTCAGATCAATGCATTTTCATTTTAGTTTAAAATTTCAGTCAGTCAACAGTTTCAAATAACTTTGAATATACTTTTATATAAAATATTTATGCAAATTGATGTAGTTTTATCAAATTGATGTTTAATCGTATAAATAATTCACATGTTATTTAGAATGTAAATGTAAGGAGTGTTTGGGAGGGCGCCAGTCGAGTCCTCAATTTTATTGTGAGGTGGTGTTCAATTATACAAATGTCTTTGTCGCGACTTCGCTATTGTTTGCCTGTTTAATTGATATGGGTTTCAGGAACGAAATAATTTAACTATGTCTATTGTTGTCATTCCATTGAATAAAACAACCAACAAGATAATACCCAAATTTTTTTAGTATTACTATTAGTAATGTAGGTACTTTAAAATCAAATTCAAATTCAACGCTAAAAGCTAGCCATTCGACAATTTATTCCATAGACCTGGGAAGTCGCAAAAACTCAGCGGGTGTTTTTTTTAAAGAACACATTTCGTTATACAAATTAAATTTGAAAACAAGATTTATGATCGATGCGGGACTCAAACCCGCGACCTCTCGCGTTCCATGCGAGCGCTCTATCCACTGAGCCAACCGTTCGAGTGACGTATCGTTTATAAGTCTTGTATGTCTTGTTCAACTCTCAGGTTGTGGCAACTAGGATATACTTTAAAGTTGATAACCTGCTCAACTCCAATAAAAGTTAACTGCGCTGTTGAGTGAAAAAGAATCTTTCAGGGTGCCATTAGTTTTTTTTTTATATAATTATGGGGCCAGACGAGCAGGACGTTCAGCTGATGGTAATTGATTCGCCCTGCCCATTACAATGCAGTGCCGCTCACGATTCTTGAAATTCTAAGTGGCCCTACAACTGCGCTCGTCACCTTGAGGCATAAGATGTTAAGTATCATTTGCCCAGTAATTTCACTAGCTACGGTGCCCTTCAGACCAAAACACAGTAATGCTTACACACGTGACATACTTCGTGATGCCTTCACGGCAGAAATAGGCGCCGTTGTGGTACCCATAATCTAGCCGGCATCCTGTGCAAAGGAGCCTCCCACTGGTAGTAATTTCACTAGTTACGGCGCCCTTCAGACCTAAGCACAGTAATCCTTTCACATAAATTTACTCTATTAGCGTAATTTTACTGGAACTAATATATCGGCGCAAATACTACAACACACCTAACGTGCGCCAGGTCCTATAAATACAGCCCGCACGATCGACACTAGAGTCGCCTTCCCACAAGCACACAGCCGGTCTGAGGTTCGAGTCTCCTTAGGAGACGCCCCGCGACTGTTGTTGCGTAGTCTTTGTGGCCTCCACGGCCCACGTCCTACTTCGCTGTGAAAACCACAAAAAAAAAAGTAATAAAATACCTAATCGTGTAGTTTTCTTTAGAAGAACCAATGAGTGATCTTCAGCAAGATAGCAATTGTGATGTCAACAGTAATGACGTCAAACCTTTTCAAAACAATACAGAGGTTCGTTCCTGGTCATCAGTCACACTTTTTAAAAACAATACAGAGGTTCTTTCCTCGTCATCAGAAGTTGGATACGACCTGATCAACTGCGACCAACCAACATCCAGCAGAAGGGACCGTTGGTAGATAACAATACGCCATTGGAAGCAGGGTCACAAGGACACAAGGACTGCAAGCATACCCATATAATGGAAATCAGATGGGAGGGATACCAAGTCATTTCTTGATGAAAATGATGGAGACGATGCAGAAAATTTCGGTGCACTTATGTGCTTTATTTACCGAAGCGAAGATAAAGTATTCAAGTCTACTTAATTAGACTGGAACGAGTGCGCTGCAATGCGCAGTGCAGTGTGATGTTACTTATGTAACCTTGCGCAGTATTCGCATGATATAGCGACGCTTAAGGGCTGGAAGACCAATGTCTCTGAGACTGTGTGTCGATGTGACAAATTAGTGAGATCTTTATATTAACTTCACAGGGATAGGTCGTTTGGTCAGGTTCTACCGAACAAGATAACGGAACATGACACGATGAAGGAAGACTAGATAATTTTGTAGAAGGGCACGGTTGCGTCCATAACACTCATGATATCTGCGACCTTGGCATTAATCTTGGCCGATTGCAATGATGGCAGTCATTCAGCGTGGGTAACGTAGCTGAAATTAGGAATTTTAGTCTCACGGTGCGGTTGCGTTGGAGTTATGTTGTGGTTGCACTGTATGGTGCACTAATTTTTAATCCGTCTGGCACCTCAAACTGGTGAACAGTTGACCGTATCGGCGGAAAACGAATTACCCACTCACCGAGATCCTATTGCACAACACACCCAGCCCATTCCATCAATCATATGAGAAAGGCTGTCACTGCAGCCACACTAAGACTCAGTGTGAGGATAATCAGAGTAAAGGGAAGTACCTCTATTCAATAATTTAAAACAACCAGACGAATATCTTCTATAAATCCACGAGGGAGTCCTACGAGAAAAGTGCCTGAAACGTGGTAACTCTGGCGGTGGTAGCTCAGGCTAACAACGTCATACATTTGTGATAACCACGTTTGCTTGATGTATCCATCAGAGATACCGTTGGGACGCCTTGTGGAATCGTGAGTAGACTCGTAGACGCAACAGATCCGTATGAATATCTGGAGGGTGGTACCTCTGAGCTAATCATTTCATAAACTTGGATAACCACGAACCCATGATGTATTCATAAGAGAACCACGGAGATACCTTGTGGAATTGTGATTAGACACGTACACACCACAGATCCATACGAGTGTCTGGAGCATGTTACCTCTGACCTACTCCCATTACACACTTGTGCTAACCACGGACTCTTGATGGATACACAATGTAAACAGTTTTATTCTATAATTTAAAACATCCTGACGAAAACCTTTTATTAATCTATGAGAACTCTACGTGAACTCTACGAGACTCCACGAGAACTCTACGAGACCCTCCGAGAACTCTACGAGACCCTCCGAGAACTCTACAAGACCCTCCAAGAACTCTACGAGACCCTACGAGAACTCTACGAGACCCTCCGAGAACTCTACGAGACCCTCCAAGAACTCTACGAGACCCTCCGAGAACTCTTCCAGAACCTCCGAAAAGCCTCATAAAATTTGATATCTTTGCAATTCAACGAGAACTCTACGAGAACCTATGTGAATTTTCAAGAACTCTACGAGAACCACTGAGAACCCTTAGTTATAATTATAGCATTTGTGTTTATGTAACTACAACAAAGCAAATCAAGTTGATAACAGATGCACTACTCAGAAAAACTTTCTATACTTGCAGGTCAACAAGAACCTACGAGAATCTGCGTGGACTCTGCGAATAACTACCAATCCTCTACGAGAATATCCGAGAACCTCCCAATTCTCTAAGAACATCTTTAAGAAATCTACTAGAACACTCAATCCTCTACGAGAAGCTTCGACAACCTACAACGACAACCTAATGGCCGTATCGGCGCAAATACTACAACACACCTAACGTGCGCCGGTCCTATAGATTTTCCCGCCCGATTTTAAAAAAAATCGACATTAGAGTCAGTCGTGCTCGGGCTGTCGTACGGTACGAACCTCTCTGGGACGTCGTAATGCTGCCCGGTCAATAAACAAAAGTAATAAAATACCTACTCGTGTAGTTTTCTTTGGAAGAACCAATGAGTGATCTTCAGCAAGATAGCAATTGTGATGTCAACAGTAATGACGTCACACCTTTTAAAAAGAATACAGAGGTTCTTTCCTCGTCAAATACGATATCGGTAAATATTAAAACATAACCCTAAATATTATTTTTCTATGAAATATAAATCATGAAAAGTATATTATAAATCAACACAGTTGAAGTAATTCTGTAAGTGAACGATCTCACTGAACCGGGTCACTACTCTACTCGTTACGAGTCTCCGTGTGCTTCATTGCTCTGTGCTGTCACATTACATTATATTTACGCGCTATCGACTCCACTACAGTAAGCTACTTATGGTGTATCGTATTGAATGATCTACGTACCAAATAAACCAAATTAAGTCATAATATAACGGTACTTATTATTTAAGTTTTCTTTAGTGTTAATTCCGCCAATATTTGTTTTTAAAACAATTCGCGCGTGTTTCGCCTCTACACGAGGCATCCTCAGGACGTGTTGTCTCGCCAAAATCTGGCACGAGACTGAATCAAATGAGCCGGAAGCCGCTCTTTTGTACCCTCGTCCCATGAAATGACGCGCTGTGATTGGTCGGCTGTTGTGACGTATTACCCCCGGAAGAGACACGTAACAAAGGTGATGGGACTAAATTTGTTTGTTCATTCAACAATGTAAACATATTGTTATTTTTGTGTTTTATTATTTCTAATTGCTCTAACACATTTAAGCGAAATCCTTTTTCACATGTATGTAAAATATTAAAATTATTATTGTTTCCGAGTGAGTGACCTGTATCAATTAAATGTTTCGCGAAGTGTGATTTTTCGGGATGATTATTCGTAAATGCGGCAATATGTTCCTTTAATCTAATTTCGAAATTTCGACCTGTTTGACCTATATATACCCCGTTACAAGTGTCACAACTTAGTTTATAAACGCCGGATTTTTCGCATTTATTAAATCGATCTTTGCCATTACATATTCGACTGACATTGTGATTCGTTCGGAAGGACACATTAATATTGTTATTCCTAAATATTTTAGCTATTTCATCCGATATTGGACCAATATATTTCAAACGACCCACATATTTGGTATTTGATTGTGGTGGGACGGGATAAAGTTCTGAATTAATTAAATGTTTTTGTTTATTTTTAATTAATTTGTTCACTAACTGTTTTGTATAGCCGTTGGAAACCGCGATTTGGTATATTGTAGTTCTTTCGCGAAGCTGTCACGGGACAGTGGGACTGACATTAATCTGTGAACATAGCAGCGGAAGGACGCTAGTTTATGTTGTACGGGGTGGCAAGATGACGCGGGAATAGCAATATCTGTATATGACGGCTTTCTATAGATTTTGAATTCTAATTTATTATTTACTCTTGTTAATGTTAAATCCAAAAAATTTAGAGATTGGTTTGATTCGAATTCCAATTTATACTTTATTTTTGGGTGGATCTTATTAATTTTATTAATGAATAGATCGATTTGACGTTCGGTGCCTGTCCAGCAAATTATTATGTCGTCAACGTATCGGTAATAAAACAGGATATGTGGATCTCTCACCACGTAATTACACTCAAAATTATCCATAAATATTTCAGCTATAATTGGACTTAATGGTGATCCCATTGCTAATCCTTCCTTTTGGCGATAGAATTGATTTTTGAATTTAAAATAATTTTGTTTCATACATAACCTAGTAAGATTGATACATCATCATCCTTTTTACCGGGATGTATCCTCTGTTTTTCAAAGAGATCATCAAGGATAATTAAACTTTGTTCATATGGAACATGGGTAAATAAACTATCTACATCGAGAGACAATAATTTGGCATTTGGTGGAATGTTGGTATTTTTTTACTTTACTTATCAAATCTAGACTATTTTTCAAACTATACTGAGGATTGATTAGTAATACTTATCTTAAAACAACTAAAGATATTTAGTTAAAAGTTATTAAGTAATGTTTTAATTGGCATCAGCATTAAAATGGAAGAAAATTGAGACTACTTTTTTATCAGGTAAAATATATACAATCGGCAGAAAATAAAATTAAGTAGTGACAAAAACCTCAGTTACTGTTAAAATATTAAAGACTTGTAGTACACGACAATTTTATTGTGCTTAAATTAATAAATGTACAAGGCTATAAAGTTTATTTAATTAAGAAGCAATGTAAGCTAAAAGAAAATGACCATTATTCATAAGATTTTGCAAAAAAACTGTGTAACGTTAACAAATACATTTTTTTTTTATTATTTATTGCCACCACGAGCAGTTATACGGTTGGGCATGCTTTATACCAAATTTCTAAAATGCATACTTCTATCAATAGTAACAAGTTCAAAAATCAATAATGAAAGAGTACAGTAAGGTTGAAAAAGTAATATAAAAATATCTATATATTTTAATCATCGTTTCAATAGATGAGAGACTTAGATTAAGGATTCGTCTCCACTGCGTTTCATCTAGATACCGCAGGCGTAGTCGCAAAGTGCGGCAACTAATACTACGCCCAAGTGGGCGTACTCGAGCCAGTCTCGAAAAATGTGTGGCGTTGATGTGCCACATGTTCTGTTAAATTTTGCTAATAATTGAAACTAAAAGCCGGGTTGCTGAGAAAAACTTTGTAAAAATAATACTACAAAGTAAGCATTTTGTATTTTATTAATTTCAATGTAGAATAACATGAATCGAACGTTAGAAAATTTGAAAGATGCCATTGAGTGTCAATATGCCACGCACACACGCATATAATTGCCATAATAAAAAAGCTATTGTTCATAGGTAGTGCGGTATCTAGTTTTAGCGCAGCGGACACCAATACTCAATCTAACATGACAGATATAGCCTTAATATAGTATATAAATCATTAAATATTCCGATAATAAGCCTATTTGATCATTACAATGAGCAAAAAGGCAACTTTTTAATTGCTTTTATCTCATTATTCTTTTGTAGCATCTCATAATATCTTTATAATAGATAAATATAGCAAAAACAGTATTCATCTGTACAAAGAGCTTTTATAATGATTAAAATATTTTATAAAACAAAAGCGTAATCTTCCACTTGAAAGATATAACATAATTGCTACTCGTATATCATATTTTAAGATTACACTCGACGTAATAAGCTAAGAGGTTTTAGATTTTTTAATACTAAAATATATTGAGCAAAGCTATTCTAAAATAGTATTTGAGCGATTATATTAATACATTTCTTTATATAATTTAAATTTTAATTCAAATTCAATAATTTATATTCAAAATACGATATGATACCATTGAAATTCAAAAACTACCACCCATTCCAAAAAGTATACCCCAGACTTGAGAAGATCGGGCGCAGCAAACTCAGCGTGCTTCTTTCTATCATAAAAAATATGGTTAAAAAGTGACATCGCACAAATAAACTTATTATTTAATAGCCTGAGGGTCGCTCCATTCCCAATTTGTGGTATCAATAAGAAAGTCATTTATGTTGTAGTAACTTTTACCACACAAACGTTTTTTAAACAATTCTTTTGAATTTCGTACATAATACATTTTTTTTAACCTTGTCTGGGATCTAACCTACTACTCGACTTAGCCGAGCAGTAGGCGTTATAGGTTTATGTTTATTCCTGGTGTTAACGTTATCGTTATGACAGGTTCTAGCAAATTCAATTAAAAGGCTTGGAAGCTATGGAAATTATAGAACAATTACAAAAACAAAAGAAGAACCGTAGATGGCGCACTAAGCAGAACCATTTACTCTTACCACGGTGCCCCGGTTGATCCTCAGTAAGAACTGTTATTAGAATATTCATTGTTTGTAGATCTATGGGTGAAATGCCTAAAAATAAATTAATGAATGAATAATTTATTATTATTGTTAGAGATATTAAACAACCATAAGGAATTAGTGATTGTGAGTCCAACTTCGGATTAGAACGGTTGTCAAGCGTCATACATATACTGATGTGATAGAAAAAAAACTGTGGTTCGATCTGAAGGGCGCCGTAGCTAGTGAAATAACTGGGCAAATGAGACTTGACATTTTATGTCTCAAGGTGACGAGAACAATCATTAAATGTATAAAATTAATTTGCATGCCTAGTTAAGCCTGGCGCAACATGTGAAACTGTAAGATTATACCAACGTAACATACCATGTTTATACGCAAATAAAGAATTTGATTAATTTATTGAATTGTCGTGCTGCTTAGATTTTTTAGGTTTTTCAAGAATCCTGAGTGGCTCTGCATTGTGATGGACAGGGCGTATCAATTACCATCAGCTGAATGTCCTGCTCGTCTCGTCCTTTATTTTCATAAAAAAAGTAAATATAAAATTCGTTCAATCACGTAGTTCCCAAGTATCCCCTAAACTTTTGTCATGCCATTGATTGATGAAGGTGGTGATATCTGGGGGGTTGGAGACCGGGAATCCTTCACTGTCCTAGAGCCATCAATATATTGGCATCTTTTCAAAAGCCTACAATATATCACGAAACACATCAAAGGGTTTTACTATTTAATATTCAGCTTACGATCTCATAAGTTACGAATAGATGTAGAATTTAGAGTGTAATATTTGCTACTATTTAGAATGCAACTTATAAACCGACAGCTAAATATGTTTCTTGAAATAAAACAGATTTTAAGCATTAATAGGTATTTCAGTGTAACTGTTTCATTGCACTTATGTATATATGTGTCTTTTACTATATACTTACACTACTACTTCTATATAAATTCATTTTATTTAATATTCATTGATAGCTTTCAGTAAATGTGTTATAAAAATGTTAAATTTACTAAAACTTGCTGATTGTTGATTATGCTGTTAAATTGATCTAAGAGATGCCTCATAGTGCAATGATTTTTAATAAATTGTTAAATATTTAATAACTCAATTAAAATATACAATAATGATTATGAGAACTCTATTAACTCTAGTTGAATCCTACAATCTATTACATTAAAGTTCACCATTTCGATATATTGCAACGACATAGAAATTGTACTATCTAAACAAAATACGCTATAGACCCGCGAAATTGAATTTTGATATCACCAACACAAGAAAGAATCAATAAATGCGATTCAGTGAATACATTCACGTTTTTCAGCCAGTCATAACACACAAATATTCAAATATGTGCATGAGATAAAAATAGTGTAAATTCCTGTTTGAAACAATTCAGATATCGGACTTAGATATTATATTCTGCATAACTGAAGTTATTGACAGAGGTTGATTGCACACGTAACAGACGGCATTTGACCCTCTGAGTTCATCCATAAGTCTACGGAAGACGTATTTATAAATATATGTCATATGTTTTATATGCTCACAACTTTTGCATTCCTTGCAACCATTGTACACTACTATTTGACCATTCTTTCTTAGGGACCTCTTTAATGGCTTCGTCATTCACCCGCAATGATTCAAAACTCGTAAAACAAAAAAAAGTCGAAAGATGAAGGAATTATTTTATATTTGAAGCCTTGAGTTCTTACGAGATTTAAAGCAATACTCTCCTGTCTCCAGCTCTTAAAATGTCCACAACGTTGACCTCGAATTAACGTGGGTATTTCTTGTCTTCTTACTAGGTGCAGTCTTGATGAAATTTCAAAGGTTCATTTAAAAAAAGCCTATTACTAAGTCGTTTCAAAATGAAATGACAGTCTCTTGATATGCTTTCGGTGAATTTTTACTCCTTTTTCACAAAAATGAACCTTTGTGACACCTTAATAAGACACCTCTTACTAAACTAAGACTGATGTAGGTTCATGTTGTACTTTTCCAACCACTCGAGAAGCTTGTTTAGACCTATGACCATGCATATTTCTTACTGCAGCTCATCAACTATGAAATTTTATCATCAGTCGAAGAGTTACTGTACTTTTCATCTACGTATCTGGATTGCAAGCATTTCGATGGAGCCACTCCTCTTTAAGCATGAGAATTAATTTAGGGCATTATATATAATACTTTCAGGTCTTCTTCATGTCTTCATGATCGATGCTCCTAGCTTATAAAATAAAAGACAAGTTTTAAAGCGGTAGCAATATTTATGGGTAGTCTAAATATACTTTATACATCGGAGAGCTTCACAAATAGCGCTATGCCAAACACGACCTATAAACTAACAATACAATCATTACTGTGAATAAATATTACTATTGTAACATGCCAATATTTGTATACGCAGATACGTGTTATATTCAATTTTCAATAGATTTATCATTTTGATTAGCAGGTAATTATAGCGTATGTCATCCACACACTGCCGTTTCCATAACATATTATCACTCTGAAAGGATAATTATAGTTATACGCCCATTTGAATGCGATTCAGAATTTCCGATAGTTACGTAAATATGGATGTTTGTATGGAAAATAACCTAATACGGTGATGAACATATTTTATTCGATTTACCAGTGGGAGGCTCATTTGCACAGGATGCCGGCTAGATTATGGGTACCACAACGGCGCCTATTTCTGCCGTGAAGCAGTAATGTGTAAATGTTACTGTGTTTCGGCCTGGAGAGCGCCGTAGCTCTTGAAATTACTGGGCAAATGAGACTTAACATCTTATATCTCAAGGTGACGAGCGCAATTGTAGAGCCGCTCAGAATTTTTAGGCTTTTCAAGAATCCTGAGCGGCACTGCCTTGTAATGGGAAAGGCGTATCAATTACTGTTAATTGTTTTCAGCTGGACGTCCTGCTCGTCTCGTCCCGTATTTTCATAAAAAAAGAACAATATAAAAATTTGATATTCTATTACTCGGAATGTCGATTGAGAAATAAGGTTTCATAGTATTTTAGGTATTTTGTTCTGATATAATAAGTACATTTAATGGTTGGTAAACGAGGGAATGACGTGCTAGATATCAGTAGAATTTCTGCTGTGCGTTCTACATAAATAACGATTTGAAAAAGTACTTTATAAAATTTTTGTCTGTTTGTCCATTTGTCTATTTATCTGGGCATAGTGCAAAAACTTCTGAATAGATTTAATTCAAATTTTGCATGAATATTAACAAAAGTTCAGGTAATTTGGAATATTCAATACGAGTATTACGATTTCAGTCATGTAAGAAAATAATGGAATGTTGATATAAATCAAAACGATCGTGGCAGAACTGGAGCAGAGTTTCAACATCTGTAGATTAGTGGCAGATTTAGCAATCACGTTGCTTAATCTCTCGCGTGAAATTATTCACTACATTTGTCACTAACCTCACGCAGTCAGGAATTAATTTTGCACAGAGGACTTATTCAAAGAAATAATGTCTGACTCAGTGAGTCTTACATCTTTCTGCAATTTGGTGTCGAGACACTTGGCCCATGGGACCCAAAGGCGCGAAAAATGCACAAAGAATTATATGTACGCGACTCAATACGGCTACTGGTAACCCAAGCGATGGCAGCTATATAGGTCAACAAATCAGCCTAGCTAGCCTAGTGGAATTGCTGCCCAGTATTCTTGGTTCACTTCCTCGTAGAGATAGTTTTAACTTCATGTAATCGTACAAATAAAACTGAAAACAAATTGTTTAGATTTGCAAGAGCGACACCTAAAGTAAATTTTTTAATATGCTAATATTGGGGTTAACTGTAAATCCTGTAGATGAGGCCACAACCTGGGAGTTGAATAAAACAAGATGTTATCAACGGTATGTCACTCGAACGGTTGATTTAGTTGGTAAGAGCACTCGCACGGATCGCGAGAGTTACTTTTGTATCGCGATTTTAATATCGGCAATACAACGTTTGCTGGGTCAGCTAGTATTCTATAATTTTCACATTTCCCACGTTGGCTGTATGGGTTTACCTTTGCCATTCCTTTAAATAAAACTAAAACCACTTACCAGACATAAATAAGTATATATGTTGCCAATAAATAAATAAAATAAAATAAGCCTGTATTGCTGTTATTTTGAACTTAATTAACATAACATATTAAAAGTTCAATAGAGGTATCAAAATATCATAAACTTAAACTATCAATCTATCGTTGGCATTCGGTTGTTCTCTCCTTGTAACAGCTTGTCTTTCGACAAAGGCCTCCTCTAAGGCTTTCCACTTGTCTCTATCTTTTGCTATACGTAACCATTCTAGGCCCGCTGCTTTCTTAAACTCATCTTCCCATCTCCTTGTATGTCTTCCTCTGCTTCGTGTGCTTTCTCTAGGGTACCATTCGGTTAAAATTTTGGTCCATTTCTCTGTCTTTTCTCTCAACATATGTCCTGTCCAGCGCCATTTAAATTTTCTGTATACTGTTTGAACTTTCTTGAACTTAGTTATCCCTTTTATCTTATTTATCTGTACTCTATCCCTTCTCCTTACTCCCAATACGCTTCTCTCTATCGCATTCTGACATATATTGATTTTATTTTGCTGCTGTTCTGTTATGGCCCAAGTTTGTCATGCGTATGTCAGACATGGCAGGATACAAGCACTAAAACTTTGCGTTTCTCTGACATTGGCATCTGTTTGTTTTTCATTATTTCACTTAACGACCAAAATCTCTTCCATATGTTAGCTATTCTTCTTTCAATTTCTTTCCGCATGTTCTCTGTTGGTGATACTAATTGTCCTAAATAAATATATTCGTTTACATATTCTAATTGCTGGTTATTTATTGTAATAGCCTCTTTTGATGGAGAATTGCTCATTATTTTTGTTTTCGCTACATTCATAGAGAGACTTGCATTTGCACTTTCATCTGATAATTGTTGTAGCATTCTTTCCAGTGTATTTGGACATTCGGAGAACAGTATTAAATCGTCCGCAAATCTCAAATGACTTAACTTCTCTCCGTTCACGTTAATTCCGAATGTGTCCCAGTCTAGTCTCCTAAAGATCGTCTCCAACACAGCTGAGAATAATTTCGGTGATATAGGGTCACCTTGACGGACGCCTCTTTCAATTGGAAACTCGTCGCCTGTCGTTTTCAGTTTTATTTGTGCTGTGCTTTTCTGGTAAATGTTTTTTAAAATACTGATCTACTTTCTATTAACCCCTTGTCGCTCTAATGATTCCCATATATAGCGATGTTCCAACGAATCGAAAGCTTTGTTGAAGTCTACGAAACCCAGATAGTTACTTTATTGTATTCTTTATATTTCTGAAGTATCTGTCGTAGGACGTAAATATTGTCGAGAAGTTACTCCTAAATCCGGCTTGCTGCTTAGGTTGGTTTTCATCGAAAATTTTACTAAGTCTTAATAGTAATATTTTTGAGAAGATCTTATATATATTCGACATTAAGCTTATCGGTCTGTAGTTACCAATATCTCCTTTGTCCCCTTTTTTGTGTAAACTATCATAGATTTTGACCAATCTTCTGGAATATATTCTGTCTTTATAATTTCGTTGAATAAGTTGGTTAATTTTGGTACAATTACTGGCATTGATATCCTAAGAAGTTCATTAGAGATTTGATCGGGATCGGACGCTTTTCCTAACTTCTGTGTTCCAATAGCTTTTATTGTTTTTTCTTCTAGAACAGGTGGTATATGTTCAGATTCATCTGTGTCATCAATTATTATATATAGATCCTTACAATATTCCGTAGCAATATTTAATATTTCAGATCTTTTGCTAGTGCATTTTCCCCGTTTATCTTTCATATTTGGCATCCAATTTTTCTTTTTTTCTAATTCTTTATATGCTTTCTTTATTCCGCCTGGTTTTTTAATATGGTATTGAAAAATATTTGTTCTTTTTTGCTTTCTGTCTTTCCTTATTTGTTCGTTAATTTTTTTACTTATCTCTGCAATCTCTTTACGTTGCTCTTTACTTTTTGTTCTTCGCATAAGCAATTTTCTTTCTCGAAGTAGTTGAGTTGTTTCTGTAGAGAGTATTCCTTTATTATTTGTAAATGCTTTTCTGGCTTCAGTTTTTAGGATATTTACAATGTCGCAATATTTTGATTGAGTTGATTTATTGTAATCTTTTCCCTCACTTCTATCCAGAATTTCCTTAAGGTTGTTCTTTATTTCCGCCTCATTTTTAATGCTCACATATGGTACTGATTTTGTTTGCAACCTTCTACTTTTCTTCATATGTGTTCCTCGTAATGTCGCATGAATCATCTTATGGTCAGAGTTAAAATTTAAATTGTATATAATTGCAAGATCTTTAAAAACTCTTGGTTTATTGGTCATAACATAATTGATTTCATTTCGATGCAGCCCATTTGGAGAAGTCCACGTCCATTTCTTACTCTTTTTCTTTTTGTAAAAGCTATTCATAATACTTAGTTTGTTTTCTTATCCAAAGTTTACCAATCTTTCTCCATTTTTACTTCTCTTGCCATTACCGTGTTTTCCTACGGTATACTCTTCGCTTTCGTGGCATTTCCCAATTTGTCTGTTAAAATCACCCATTATTATTATATTCTTGTAAGCACAATCCACCGTTTCTTGTAATGTTTGATAGAATTCTTCTATTTTGTCTATATCCTCTTTTTTATCTGCTTCAGTCAGTGAGTATACCTGAATAATTGACCAATATTCATCTTTTCTATTCTGTATTGGAAATTTAATGTTAAGAATTGCTATTCTTTCGGATATTCCTTTTAGTTCCACTATTCGGTCAGTATATTCCCGTTTTATCAAAAATCCTACACCATATTGCCCCTGCGTTTCTCCTTTGTAATGTAATATATACTTTCCGTGGTCTTCTATGCCTTCCCCTAGTCTTCTCATTTCGCTTATTCCTATAATATCCCATTCAATTTCATTTATTGCAGTTTCTAGTTCGATCAGTTTCTCTGGGGTTCTCAATGATCGTGTATTAAACGACGCTATGTGTATGTCGCAACTTTTTTGTCTTTTTTGATTTACTATCCTTAGAGGGTGTTGGTCATTATCCCCCACGATGACCAGTCGGCTTGGGGGAGGGTGTTGATTTTTTGTTTTATTTCTTATTGTTTCATTAAATTGTTTCATTTTCCGTTTGCCGAGAATTTGTTGCTATTGTTTCTTGTTTGTTGGGACGATTGTAAGAGAGTTGGATCTGTTCCTCATCACATCAAATGCGTTGGTTCTATTGGTCTTAAAGGATGTGGAGGCTTGCTGTTTTTTATGTTGGATATCGGAAGCATGTGGCGAAGAAGAATTTCCCCGTTTTCTCTTGTCGTTAATATTATCGTTTCCTTTTACTACAAGCTTGTCATATTTCAAAAACGCTAAATTCCCCTTCTTCCTTTCTTCTTGCAGCTCCGCCTGTAATGCCTTCCATTTTGCCAGAACTTCCTTTGGGTAGTCTTCAGTAACATATATCTTCTCAAGATATGTCTATTTTCTCATTATCTCTTTATTCTCTTTTCAGATATTCTATCTCTTTTTGCTGAGTTTCTACTTTTAATTTTAAACTTTTGTTTTCCTCTATGATCGGGATTAATTTTTCATTCATTTTACTCATTATGCTATTTGCAATAGATTCGGTAAGTTCCGCAGATTGATGATGCATTTCTAGTTTCATATTTTCGAACAAAAGTTGAAATTGGCCTTCCATTTTAATTAAATTTGCTTGAAGCGAAATGTTATGTTTTTTTTTTTTCTTTAAATAATGTAAATAATATTGAAGTTCAAAACAAAATATAGGTTTAATATCTTGTTTTTGTCTATGGTCTCTTTTGTACGGCTGTATGGATGATTGCCTTTGCCTATATTTTTTTGTCTTATTATAAAATTAACACAGATGTGACTTGTCAATTCGATAACATTGGATGTTTGAACTGCGAATTCGGTATGTACAATAACAAATAATTCTAACCTCTTTTTAGAGCTGTGTTTGAACAAAACTGCAATATCCAAGGCTTTTATACATAAAATATATATTTCCACAACACTCACTGCACCTTAATTTATATTTTGTGATCTGGTAGTATAAAAAGGGACTGTTACTATTTTTTAAGAATAAAATAAACAGGAGCTGCACAACTATGATGTTACACTTAGACAACCGGGAAATGTTGCCAATACGGCCCATTAATTAAGCGGCAACTTGAAAACTTGTGGTATTTGTTAATGATTAATTTTTGTTTCATTAAAAATTACCTAGTCGTAGAAAAAATATTGTATGCGACACTTTGTATAACTACGTCAAAAAACGCTCGTGGCATCATTCAATGCGATGTTCGCCTGCAGCTCACGTCGCAACCCACACCACTCGTGTTTCATGGACCCCTCATAAAACTGTTGCATAAAATACTATGTTAATATAGTTAGAGGCATCATATTGTTTTTTTAAATGTAATATAAGGAAATAACATTTGTTTAATAAAACCACTTTTAACTTATTTTTTGTACGCATTTTTTTAAAGGAATTTCTTTGTAAATATTTCTTGATTATTAAGCACAATAATAATTTATACTGTTAATGTCTACGATCGGTGTTCGATGCGGTGAACTCCGTTTAAGTAAGTAATAGTTATTTATGCAACTGTTGTGAAATAAGGGGTATTATAACACGAATGTGGGTTTGATGCAATGACGTTATTGGTTTGATGTGAAAATAGTATCACATTAGTGTTTTAGTAATTGTCAACAGTTGCATACAAGACTTTATCTACACCCATAATATGAATCCTTTATATAAGATTCTGAAACAGTTAGCTTACTACTAACATTAAAAAAGCTAGTCCAAGTAACCATTACATCATCCAAACGAGTGTTATAAGGCAAATGGATGATAATGTCATACTGAATTTCATAACAACACTCGTTTGGATGATGTAACGGTTACGAGGACATTGGGTGTTTTAATGTTGGCAATAAGCTAACTGTTTCAGAATATTTAATAGAGGATTTAAAGCATGGGTGTAGATAAAGAATAATAAACACATATCCGTACCTAAAGTGTATTGACCGATAATCTTGATTGTCTGCGCTAACCGCAAATGTAAATTCGAACGATATCAGTATTATTGTGTAAACTGTTCTGTATTGTGTTCCATTATCTAAACCAGTTCATGTTACCCTTGGTAGGCTTAAATACGATTAAACAAACTGAAACGCGTATTATAAATATAACAGTTCAGGTCACACCTAAGCATTATTAGCACGTAACTATAAATGCGTTCTTGGTTGGTTTTCTGTAAAGTTATCATTAAAGCTTTGGTTAAATATAATTTCTATAAAATATTTAAAGGACTCTTTCTATGGATAGTACAGTTTGGACACATGAGTGGGACACACACATATATATTAGAATAAAATAAGCCTTTATATGCTGTTACTAATAATAACCTTGTTTTAATATATATCCTTAACTTATACCTTACGATTTGTTAACAGCTTTTCCTTCGACATAGGCTTCCTCTGAAGTCTTCCATCTTTCTCTCTCTCTCGCAATTCTCATCCATTCTGGACCATTCACTCTCCTAAAATCATCCTCCCATCGTTTTATTTATCGCCCTTTGCGTCTTTTGCATTCTCGTGGATATATAAATAATAAATTAAAAGAAATGCCTTGATTGTTGTACTAATTTTACATACTAGGTACTTATAAAATAAAGTAAAAAAGTGCCTCTAAATTATATCAGCAAACGGTCTTTACAGCTTGTCTTCCGACAAAGGCCTCCTCGAAAGATTTCCATTCTATCCTATCTTTTGCTGTACGAGTCCATAGTTGCCCCGCTATTTTCTTGATGTCGTCTTTACATCTAATAGGCTGTCTACCTGTATTTCTTTTTCTATCTAGTGGTTGCCATACAGTTATTAGTTTTGCCCATTTCTCTGTCTTTTCTCTTGTCATATGACTTGTCCATTTCCTCTTTAATTATTTAAATGGTGTGTGTGCATTCTTAAAATTTGTCTTAATTTTTAATGGCTTGTAATTTTACAGATCTTCCTTTCTTTTCTTTTGGATATATATTATGTTTTAAATAATAAAAAAAGAAATATACAAATAAATATAATACCTATTTTTCCCATGTGCTTCCTAAGGGCGATAATGTAATGGCGAAGTCCCAAAGTGTCGTAAGAGGTGATTGACCTTTTCGATTTGGGAGAGTCACGCTGTCGGCACGGCTGGCCCAGACTAGTCCGCAATAAGTACCCGACTCGCACACTAATAGTATGTAATATATACAATAATTTAATTAACTTATTGGTTTAATCTATACGATTCAAATTACGCGATACAAAATGTATAAGATAATAATAACTTGTTATGTTTTTAAAGTGATATGATATTCCCTCACTTCTAGGATTAATACACAAATAAAATTTGAAAACAAATTTTATGAAGCCACTCCCTGAGGGTTGAAAAAAGCATACTATACTCATCTCTGGTGGGTTGAGTCCCAGTATCGAAGCTGTTGTTCGAATTGGGGGGTAGTCCGTTGATGGCTCAATGGCTTGGCGTTCTGTGGGAACTTACAATAAAATGTTAGTAAGTACAGAAGTTTCACTTGTAACACCTTCAAAAGAAATATGTTCTTTGAAGCCCGGTCATAAGATTCATTTTAAGTCGTAATCAGGTTGCAACTCGGTACGTTAAATTCAAATGAAGAAATAGATTCTCAATTCGTCGGTATGTTTTTTTTATGTTTGTTACCTCAAAACTTTCGACTGGGTGAACCGATTTTGGCTATGTCGATCAGGCAGCGCTGGACCGATCGTCGTGGAAAACTTTGGGGGAGGCCTTTGTCCAGCAGTAGACGTCTTCCGGCTAAAGATGATGCACATTTCAAGACTGGCTTTTTTAAACATACGCACAGATGCTACGGTTGTAGTATTTTGGATTCCCTAGCTGAAGGATGACGCTGTACGCATATACCATGTGTTGAGTTCGAAATAATAAATTTCCTAGAAAGTTCTTAATTGTAATATAGTTATTACTAAATACCAAAAACAAATGTGAACAGGACAAGTTTACGATTCATTTTTACAATGTAATAACATTTATGTCCATAAATGTTATTGCTATGAGGTTGTCTCGAGCTAAATAATAACATGGAGTGTGTGTGGAATCTCATAATGAAATTACATGGAAAAAAACACTTTAATGTAATGTTTTAGCTAATATTGAATATGTTACATATCTTAGAGTTCATTTATCATTTGCACGACAAGAAGATGGTTGATTTTTAAATTGAAATTAATCACGCGATAATCCATACTTTTCGATTTATCTATCGATGTATCTATAATTAAAGGAGGATGGCGAGAATGGACACACATAATCTAAAAATTAAGGAAGCGTCGTACAAGTACAATTTTATTTAATTATAAACTTAAGTTTGACCAAACCAAAAAGTAGTATTAAAATATATTATTTCATAAACAGTAGTCAGGTTTTTCTCGACTCCTCCCCTAAGACCATAATACCAGTGGGAGGCTCCTTTGCACAGGATGCCGGCTAGATTATGGGTACCACAACGGCGCCTATTTCTGCCGTGAGGCAGTAATGTGTAAGAATTACTGTGTTTCTGTCTGAAGGGCGCCGTAGCTAGTGAAATTACTGGGCAAATGAGACTTAACATCTTATGTCTTAAGGTGACGATCGCAATTGTAGTGCCGCTCAGAATTAAAGAGTTTTTCAAGAATCCTGAGCGGCACTGCATTGTAATGGGCAGGGCGTTTCAATTACCATCAGCTGAACTTCCTGCTCGTCTCGTCGCTTATTATCATTAAAAAAAATGTAGTTCTTCTTATTTCAAAAAATGTGCATATTCGATTATCGACTTATCATATTTTTATGAAAAAGGCAAAGGCATTCGCGTGAGTTTAATTTTGTTTGGAATTAAAATAATACGGGTTAAAGTATGAAATTGCCGTTTGATTGTAATAGGTACTTACTTGACATAGAACCTTCATGGTTTGAGATTTTTGAGTGGAACTTTTTTGATATAGTACCTATGTAGTTCTTCTTTTAAAAAATGTGCATGATTCGATTATTAACTTTCAGTTGTTTCTTTTATTCAGCTTAGACAAGAAAGATGGAGACATCGAAAATTTTAGTGATTATTGAATACGAGTTCCGACGCGGAACTAACGCGGCAGAAACAGCTCGCAATATAAATGTTGCGTTTGTAAAGGGGACTGCTAATGAACGCTCTGTACGATTTTGGTCTAAACGGTTTCGTAACGCAAACTTTGACTTGAAGGACGAACCACGTGGAAGACCACCCACATAGGAGAAATACAATGAATTGAAAGAGATGGTGGAATCCGATCTCTGCCAAACTACCCAGGAGTTTGCGGCATGCAACCTTACAAATCAATAAATTTCATACTGTAACCCAATATTATTCTAACAAAAACCGCTATAAGTAAAATAACATTGGTAATTGAGTAACCACTGTAAAAGTAGAAAGAAAAAATGAAGTTTGTTGAATTTCAACATCATTTAGCGTTTAATCAGATTAAGTCTTTCAAAACTTAGCAGACAACTTAATATTAGGGATTAAAGTATGAAACAGCCGTCAAGTATCCCTTATAGCAGCCGTATATTTGCGAGATCATTCAAAACTTTGCGATACTACACCAGGGACCTGTACTTGTACTTCAGATACTTTGTGAAGTTATTTTCTTTAGCTTTTTAGTATCAAATTATTTGTAGCTGCAGACTTTTTAGAGTTAAGGAAACGATAGCATAACAAGTTATAAAAGAGTAAAAATACTGAAAGCTACTGCAAATTTTGACATCGTTGTTCGTAGTTACCTATGAACAAACCATTGCTACGCCTTGTTTAAGTGCCACTTAAAAGTTGATTACAGCTCCTAAAATCAGCTTGCAGATTTGTAGAAAAGACAGAAAACAGATTCTCTCCAGGCAAGACAACTTTTGTCCCTCGTACCAGGGACTAAAGCGACTTTCTGTATTGTGTTCCGTTATCTAAAACAGTTCATGTCGCCCTGGGCTGGGTTGGTTTAAATACGATTAAACAAACTGAAACGCGGATTATAAATATAACAGTTCAGGTCACACCTTAGCATTATTAGCACGTAACTATAAATGCGTTCTTGGTTGGTTTTCTGTAAAGTTATCATTAAAGCTTTGGTTAAATATAATTTCTATAAAATATTTAAAGGACTCTTTCTATGGATAGTACAGTTTGGACACATGAGTGGACAAATGAGAGAGGACACACACATATATATTAGAATAAAATAAGCCTTTATATGCTGTTACTAATAATAGCCTTGTTTTAATATATATCCTTAACTTATACCTTACGATTTGTTAACAGCTTTTCCTTCGACATAGGCTTCCTCCGAAGTCTTCCATCTTTCTCTCTCTCTCGCAATTCTCATCCATTCTGGACCATTCACTCTCCTAAGATCATCCTCCCATCGTTTTATTTATCGCCCTTTGCTTCTTTTGCATTCTCGTGGATATATAAATAATAAGTTAAAAAAAATGCCTTTATTGTTGTACTAATTTTACATACTAGGTACTAATAAAATGAAGTAAAAAAGTGCCTCTAAATTATATCGGCAAACGGTCTTTACTGTGGTACAGCTTGTCTTCCGACAAAGGCCTCCTCCAAAGATTTCTATTCTATCCTGTCTTTTGCTGTACGAGTCCATAGTTGCCCCGCTATTTTCTTGATGTCGTCTTCCCATCTAATAGGCTGTCTACCTCTATATCTTTTTCTGTCTAGTGGTTGCCACACAGTTATTAGTCTTGCCCATTTCTCTGCCTTTTCTCTTGTCATATGACCTGTCCATTTCCTCTTTAATTATTTAAATCTTATTTTTAATGGCTTTTAATTTTACAGATCTTCCTTTCTTTTCTTTTGGATATATATTATGTTTTAAATAATAAAAAAAAAAAAAAAAACAAATAAATAAAATACCTAAATTTGCCATGTGCTTCCTAAGGGCGATAATGGAATGGCGAAGTCCCAGAGTATCGTAAGAGGCGATTGACCTTTTCGATTTGGGAGAGTCACGCTTTCGGCACGGCTGTATAACGACAAAACAAATGGGCCAGACTCGTCCGCAATAAGTACCCGACTCGCACACTAATACTATGTAATATATACAATAATTTAATTAACTTATTGGTTTAATATAAACGATTCAAATTACGCGATACAAAAAGTATAACATAATAATTACTTGTTATGTTTTTAAAGTGATATGATATTCCCTCACTTCTAGGATTAATACACAAATAAAATTTGAAAACAAATTTTATGAAGCCACACCCTAAGGGTTGAAAAAAGCATACTTTACTCATCTCTGGTGTGTTGAATCCAAGTATCGAAGCTGTTGTTCGAATTAGGGGGTAGTCTATTGATGGCTCAATGGCTTTGCGTTCTGTGGGAACTTACAATAAAATGTTAGTAAGTACAGAAGTTTCACTTGTAACACCTTCAAAAGAAATATGTTCTTTGAAGCCCGGTCATAAGATTCATTTTAAGTCGTAATCAGGTTGCAACTCGGTGCGTTAAATTCAAATGAAGAAATAGATTCTCAATTCGTCGGTATGTTTTTTTTATGTTTGTTACCTCAAAACTTTCGACTGGGTGAACCGATTTTGATGATTCTTTTTATATTGAAACGGATATACATCAAAGGTAGTTTGGTGAAAGTTTGGTTAAGTTCTGATTACGGAATCCATGACAAAGTAACGGAACTCTTCAATTCTTAGGAGCAAATTAACGATACTCGGCCGAACCTTTTTTATGCTATTAGGATATTTAAGTCATCTACCATAACATAGTTATGTTCAAGTAATGTCGTAGTCGAATATGATGATCAATGGGACTCCTTAACGACTTACAGTAAGGGCGCGATCTGTGGCAGAATTATTAACTGTCTGTAATCAAATTGCAAAGCGCTTACGTTCATTGCTGCATTGAAAATTTGTGTATATCTACACATATTTAGACAAATGTACTTCAAATTCACTAAAAATCAAAAATTAAAAAAAATAACAAATAAACAACCGTCTTCAAATACACTATCCCAAAACAATAGATATAATGTGTAATAATGCTCTAATTAATTAATCTAATTCTAGTTCAAATGTCTACCCGTGTGTTCATTTAATGTCGCCTATGCAGCGCCAGGCTGTATATGAAATTTCTGTTTCTTTTTCTGTCACAAATAGAGAAGCTCTCATTGTACCTATTAATAGCTCGCTATACAAACATTTTACTAATACCAAGAATACCTACTTTGTGTAATGCAATCACAGCGATTCGTATTTTGTTATATCACCCCACTCAATTTTAATATTGTACAATGTATTGGCGCCAAAATGAGAACTCAATGAACTATCATATAAAAATGACAGATTCCAAATTCAAATGTAATATTTTGTTGATTTTTAATTGGAACAGTATTTATGGCCAGACTAAGGATATAACGGCTATATTTGAAAACCAGCGTTGGTCTTCCGCTGGGCCATAAGGTGATGTTCGAGTTCCGCATCGTTCATAAATTTTGTTTATAAATTAAACTGTGTAGTTTCTATCCAGTAAACTCTATGTGTGTGTTTGTTTTATAGCTCACAAATAAATAGTTTTGTCTCGTATCAAAAGTTGCTGTATCCGGCTCCTCCTTTTGCGGTTTCAGCTTGAGTTACGTAACATTATGGAAGCAAACAGTTCCTATTTAATTTCAGAAAACATTTATTAACTTCCACAATCGCGCAATTTGCAAAAACTTCTTGCAACACGCACCCACTTCATAGAATAATGAGTTCGAGTATTTTAGGACCAAAAAAAGACAAATAATTAAAAGAAATTTATGTTGCTCTCATATCTAATCAATTTAAATTATAAATGAGAATAAGTTATGACAGTCATATCAAGTAGATTACAAGCACTACTTCTATTATCAAGAAGTAGTTAAAAATATAGTACGTTAAATAAGTATTTAAAAAATAATTGCGATCGTAAAAAACTGAAATGACACTATCAGCTGAGAGAGCATGTGAAATTAACCGCAAATCTCGTAAATTATTAAATGAGAATTTGATATTAGAATTGTCCCCTGACCTTTCCTCTGATTAATTTTTGTTTTGCGAAGTTCGTTCATGATTTGGAACTAGTGTATTATATAGCCCCCAAAATACAATTGAATACGTCATCAACGACAACCGTTGATAAAAATAAAATGTATAAATATTGTTAGGTTTTCATATTGGAGATTTTTCGTATTGAAGAAACTGAAGTCATCAATAGATTAAATACATAGTACTCGCTTGAGATCAGTACTTGAGGTTGAGTAAGAATGTAAAATAGTTATTTCCTTGATGTCATTTCATTTATCAGAAGAGCTTTTGAAAAAGTTTGAGTCAACTTAAATGGTAGCTGTTATCAATTCCCTATAGAAGTGTATCGTCCAAACATTTCAAACTATTTTTAATTCGTCCTAGTACCTCCTCGTTAAAGGACTCTTAGTAGCTTGTACCAGAGGTTTGAGAGCAAATAAAAGGTGTTACAGTTTTAGTTTTAACCATGCACTAACCACACATTACAGTCCAATTTCCTTCTAATGTACCTAACAAAGTAATCACAGGCTTTCAATGGAACTTTCCACAATAATGAGTCTCTAGTTCTACCGGGTGTCAAGTGTTTTTGTTTCAAATTATCGAACAATGAGAATTATGTCTCAGTGAGATAATAAAAGTGATAAAATTCAATACCTACAAAGGTAGGTTTTGAATTTTATCAGCTCAACGGTTCACCAAAGAGCTACGGTCACTTGTACTAACATATTCTTTGCTACGGTATAGCTGCCACGGGTTCTTATTACACGGGTTTTGCCCGTACATGAAGTTTCTTAAGTTGTTTCCGTGGATGAGGTTTTACATATGGAAGATTTTACAATGCTAAGTGATGGATCTGGATCCCCGACAACTGGGACAGTTAATGCGCATTTCCAGATCCGTAGGAGAACTAAAGTTACCGACATAGTCCAAACGATTGCGAAACTGAAGTGGCAGTGGGCAGGGCACATAGTTCGACGGACAGATGGCCGTTGGGGCATTAAAGTCCTCGAATGGCGACCACGTACCCGAAGACGCAGTGTTGATAGGCCTCCCACAAGATGGACCGACGATCTGGTCTAGATCGCCGGGATACGTTGGTTAAGGGCAGCGCTGGACCGATCGTCGTGGAAAACTTTGGGGGAGGCCTTTGTCCAGCAGTAGACGTCTTCCGGCTGATGATGATGCACATTTCAAGACTGGCTTTTTTAAACATACGCACAGATGCTACGGTTGTAGTTTTTTGGATTTCCTAGCTGAAGGATGACGCTGTACGCATATACCATGTGTTGAGTTCGAAATAATAAATTTCCTAGAAAGTTCTTAATTGTAATATAGTTATTACTAAATACCAAAAACAGATGTGAACAGGACAAGTTTACGATTCATTTTTACAATGTAATAACATTTATGTCCATAAATGTTATTGCTATGAGGTTGTCTCGAGCTAAATAATAACATGGAGTGTGTGTGGAATCTCATAATGAAATTACATGGAAAAAAACACTTTAATGTAATGTTTTAGCTAATATTCAATATGTTACATATCTAAGAGTACATTTATCATTTGCACGACAAGAAGATGGTTGATTTTTAAATTGAAATTAATCACGCGATAATCCATACTTTTCGATTTATCTATCGATGTATCTATAATTAAAGGAGGATGGCGAGAATGAACACACATAATCTAAAAATTAAGGAAGCGTCGTACAAGTACAATTTTATTTAATTATGAACTTAAGTTTGACCAAACCAAAAAGTAGTATTAAAATATATTATTTCATAAACAGTAGTCAGGTTTTCCTCGACTCCTCCTCTAAGACCATAATACCAGTGGGAGACTCCTTTGCACAGGATGCCGGCTAGATTATGAGTACCACAAAGGCGCCTATTTCTGCCGTGAGGCAGTAATGTGTAAGCATTACTGTGTTTCGGTCTGAAGGGCGCCGCAGCTAGTGAAATTACTGGGCAAATGAGACAACATCTCATGTCTTAAGGTGACGAGCGCAATTGTAGTGCCGCTCAGAATTAAAGAGTTTTTCAAGAATCCTGAGCGGCACTGCATTGTAATGGGCAGGGCGTTTCAATTACCATCAGCTGAACTTCCTGCTCGTCTCGTCGCTTATTATCATTAAAAAAAATGTAGTTCTTCTTATTTCAAAAAATGTGCATATTCGATTATCGACTTATCATATTTTTATGAAAAAGGCAAAGGCATTCGCGTGAGTTTAATTTTGTTTGGAATTAAAATAATACGGGTTAAAGTATGAAATTGCCGTTTGATTGTAATAGGTACTTACTTGACATAGAACCTTCATGGTTTGAGATTTTTGAGTGGAACTTTTTTGATATAGTACCTATGTAGTTCTTCTTTTAAAAAATGTGCATGATTCGATTATTAACTTTCAGTTGTTTCTTTTATTCAGCTTAGACAAGAAAGATGGAGACATCGAAAATTTTAGTGATTATTGAATACGAGTTCCGACGCGGAACTAACGCGGCAGAAACAGCTCGCAATATAAATGTTGCGTTTGTAAAGGGGACTGCTAATGAACGCTCTGTACGATTTTGGTCTAAACGGTTTCGTAACGCAAACTTTGACTTGAAGGACGAACCACGTGGAAGACCACCCACATAGGAGAAATACAATGAATTGAAAGAGATGGTGGAATCCGATCTCTGCCAAACTACCCAGGAGTTTGCGGCATGCAACCTTACAAATCAATAAATTTCATACTGTAACCCAATATTATTCTAACAAAAACCGCTATAAGTAAAATAACATTGCTTATTGAGTAACCACTGTAAAAGTAGAAAGAAAAAATGAAGTTTGTTGAATTTCAACATCATTTAGCGTTTAATCAGATTAAGTCTTTCAAAACTTAGCAGACAACTTAATATTAGGGATTAAAGTATGAAACAGCCGTCAAGTATCCCTTATAGCAGCCGTATATTTGCGAGATCATTCAAAACTTTGCGATACTACACCAGGGACCTGTACTTGTACTTCAGATACTTTGTGAAGTTATTTTCTTTAGCTTTTTAGTATCAAATTATTTGTAGCTGCAGACTTTTTAGAGTTAAGGAAACGATAGCATAACAAGTTATAAAAGAGTAAAAATACTGAAAGCTACTGCAAATTTTGACATCGTTGTTCGTAGTTACCTATGAACAAACCATTGCTACGCCTTGTTTAAGTGCCACTTAAAAGTTGATTACAGCTACTAAAATCAGCTTGCAGATTTGTAGAAAAGACAGAAAACAGATTCTCTCCAGGCAAGACAACTTTTGTCCCTCGTACCAGGGACTAAAGCGACTTTCTGTATTGTGTTCCGTTATCTAAAACAGTTCATGTCGCCCTGGGCTGGGTAGGTTTAAATACGATTAAACAAACTGAAACGCGGATTATAAATATAACAGTTCAGGTCACACCTTAGCATTATTAGCACGTAACTATAAATGCGTTCTTGGTTGGTTTTCTGTAAAGTTATCATTAAAGCTTTGGTTAAATATAATTTCTATAAAATATTTAAAGGACTCTTTCTATGGATAGTACAGTTTGGACACATGAGTGGACAAATGAGAGAGGACACACACATATATATTAGAATAAAATAAGCCTTTATATGCTGTTACTAATAATAGCCTTGTTTTAATATATATCCTTAACTTATACCTTACGATTTGTTAACAGCTTTTCCTTCGAAATAGGCTTCCTCCGAAGTCTTCCATCTTTCTCTCTCTCTCGCAATTCTCATCCATTCTGGACCATTCACTCTCCTAAGATCATCCTCCCATCGTTTTATTTATCGCCCTTTGCTTCTTTTGCATTCTCGTGGATATATAAATAATAAGTTAAAAAAAATGCCTTTATTGTTGTACTAATTTTACATACTAGGTACTAATAAAATAAAGTAAAAAAGTGCCTCTAAATTATATCGGCAAACGGTCTTTACTGTGGTACAGCTTGTCTTCCGACAAAGGCCTCCTCCAAAGATTTCTATTCTATCCTGTCTTTTGCTGTACGAGTCCATAGTTGCCCCGCTATTTTCTTGATGTCGTCTTCCCATCTAATAGGCTGTCTACCTCTATATCTTTTTCTGTCTAGTGGTTGCCACACATTTATTAGTCTTGCCCATTTCTCTGCCTTTTCTCTTGTCATATGACCTGTCCATTTCCTCTTTAATTATTTAAATCTTATTTTTAATGGCTTTTAATTTTACAGATCTTCCTTTCTTTTCTTTTGGATATATATTATGTTTTAAATAATAAAAAAAAAAAAAAAAACAAATAAATAAAATACCTAAATTTGCCATGTGCTTCCTAAGGGCGATAATGGAATGGCGAAGTCCCAGAGTATCGTAAGAGGCGATTGACCTTTTCGATTTGGGAGAGTCACGCTTTCGGCACGGCTGTATAACGACAAAACAAATGGGCCAGACTCGTCCGCAATAAGTACCCGACTCGCACACTAATACTATGTAATATATACAATAATTTAATTAACTTATTGGTTTAATATAAACGATTCAAATTACGCGATACAAAAAGTATAACATAATAATTACTTGTTATGTTTTTAAAGTGATATGATATTCCCTCACTTCTAGGATTAATACACAAATAAAATTTGAAAACAAATTTTATGAAGCCACACCCTAAGGGTTGAAAAAAGCATACTTTACTCATCTCTGGTGTGTTGAATCCAAGTATCGAAGCTGTTGTTCGAATTGGGGGGTAGTCTATTGATGGCTCAATGGCTTTGCGTTCTGTGGGAACTTACAATAAAATGTTAGTAAGTACAGAAGTTTCACTTGTAACACCTTCAAAAGAAATATGTTCTTTGAAGCCCGGTCATAAGATTCATTTTAAGTCGTAATCAGGTTGCAACTCGGTGCGTTAAATTCAAATGAAGAAATAGATTCTCAATTCGTCGGTATGTTTTTTTTATGTTTGTTACCTCAAAACTTTCGACTGGGTGAACCGATTTTGATGACTCTTTTTTTATTGGAAAGGATATACATCACAGGTAGTTTCGTGAAACTTTGGTAAAGTTCTGATTACGGAATCCATGACAAGGTAACGGAACTCTTCAATTCTTAGGAGCAAATTAACGATACTCGGCCGAATCTTTTTATGCTATTAGGATATTTAAGTCATCTACCATAACATAGTTATGTTCAAGTAATATCGTAGTCGAATATGATGATCAATGGGCTCCTTAACGACTTACAGTAAGGCCGCTATTTGTGGCAGAATTATTAACTGTCTGTTATCAAATTGCAATGCGCTTACGTTCATTGCTGCATTGAAATTTTGTGTATATCTACACATATTTAGACAAATGTACTTCAAATTCAATACAAATCAAAAATTAAAAAAATACCTACTTTGTGTAACGCAATCACAGCGATTCGTATTTTGTTATATCACCCCACTCAATTTTAATATTGTACAATGTATTGGCGCCAAAATGAGAAACTCAATGAACTATCATATAAAAATGACAGATTCCAAATTCAAATGTAATATTTTGTTGATTTTTAATTGGAACAGTATTTATGGCCAGACTAAGGATATAACGGCTATATTTGAAAACCAGCGTCGGTCTTCGGCTGTGCCATAAGGTGATGTTCGAGTTCCGCATCGTTCATAAATTTTGTTTATAAATTAAACTGTGTAGTTTCTATCCAGTAAACTCTATGTGTATGTTTGTTTTATAGCTCACAAATAAATAGTTTTGGCTCGTATCAAAAGTTGCTGTATCCGGCTCCTCCTTTTGCGGTTTCAGCTTGAGTTACGTAACATTATGGAAGCAAACAGTTCCTATTTAATTTCAGAAAACATTTATTAACTTCCACAATCGCGCAATTTGCAAAAACTTCTTGCAACACGCACCCACTTCATAGAATAATGAGTTCGAGTATTTTAGGACCAAAAAAAGACAAATAATTAAAAGAAATTTATGTTGCTCTCATATCTAATCAATTTAAATTATAAATGAGAATAAGTTATGACAGTCATATCAAGTAGATTACAAGCACTACTTCTATTATCAAGAAGTAGTTAAAAATATAGTACGTTAAATAAGTATTTAAAAAATAATTGCGATCGTAAAAAACTGAAATGACACTATCAGCTGAGAGAGAGTGTGAAATTAACCGCAAATCTCGTAAATTATTAAATGAGAATTTGATACTAGAATTGTCCCCTGACCTTTCCTCTGATTAATTTTTGTTTTGCGAAGTTCGTTCATGATTTGGAACTAGTGTATTATATAGCCCCCAAAATACAATTGAATACGTCATCAACGACAACCGTTGATAAAAATAAAATGTATAAATATTGTTAGGTTTTCATATTGGAGATTTTTCGTATTGAAGAAACTGAAGTCATCAATAGATTAAATACATAGTACTCGCTTGAGATCAGTACTTGAGGTTGAGTAAGAATGTAAAATAGTTATTTCCTTGATGTCATTTCATTTATCAGAAGAGCTTTTGAAAAAGTTTGAGTCAACTTAAATGGTAGCTGTTATCAATTCCCTGTAGAAGTGTATCGTCCAAACATTTCAAACTATTTTTAATTCGTCCTAGTACCTCCTCGTTAAAGGACTCTTAGTAGCTTGTACCAGAGGTTTGAGAGCAAATAAAAGGTGTTACAGTTTTAGTTTTAACCATGCACTAACCACACATTACAGTCCAATTTCCTTCTAATGTACCTAACAAAGTAATCACAGGCTTTCTATGGAACTTTCCACAATAATGAGTCTCTAGTTCTACCGGGTGTCAAGTGTTTTTGTTTCAAATTATCGAACAATGAGAATTATGTCTCAGTGATGTAATAAAAGTGATAAAATTCAATACCTACAAAGGTAGGTAAACGGTTCACCAAAAAGCTACGGTCAAGTGACCGTAGCTCTTACTAACTTATTCTTAGCTACGGTATGGCTGCCACGGGTTCTTATTACACGGGTTTTGCTCGTACATGAAGTTTCTTATGTTGTTTCCATGGAGGAGGTTTTACATATGGAGGATTTTACAATGGATCCGTAGGAGAACTAAAGTAATCGACATAGTCCAAACGATTGCGAAACTGAAGTGGCAGTGGGCAGGGTACATAGTTCGACGTACAGATGACCGTTGGGGCATTAAATTCCTCGAATGGTGACCACGTACCGGAAGACGCAGTGTTGGTAGGCAAGATGGACGATCTAGTCAAGGTCGCCGGAATACATTGGATGAGGGCAGCGCTGGACAGATCGTCGTGGAAATATTTGGGGGAGGCCTTTGTGCAGCAGTGGACGTCTTCCGGCTGATGATGATGCACATTTCAAGACTGGCTTTTTTAAACATACGCACAGATGCTACGGTTGTAGTATTTTGGATTTCCTAGCTGAAGGATGACGCTGTACGCATATACCATGTGTTGAGTTCGAAATAATAAATTTCCTAGAAAGTTCTTAATTGTAATATAGTTATTACTAAATACCAAAAACAGATGTGAACAGGACAAGTTTACGATTCATTTTTACAATGTAATAACATTTATGTCCATAAATGTTATTGCTATGAGGTTGTCTCGAGCTAAATAATAACATGGGGTGTGTGTGGAATCTCATAATGAAATTACATGGAAAAAAACACTTTAATGTAATGTTTTAGCTAATATTGAATATATTACATATCTTAGAGTTCATTTATCATTTGCACGACAAGAAGACGGTTGATTATTAAATGGAAATTAATCACGCGATAATCCATAGTTTTGGATTTATCTATCGATGTATCTATAATTAAAGGAGGATGACGAGAATGGACACACATAATCTAAAAATTAAGGAAGCGTCGTACAAGTACAATTTTATTTAATTATAAACTTAAGTTTGACCAAACCAAAAAGTAGTATTAAAATATATTATTTCATAAACAGTAGTCAGGTTTTCCTCGACTCCACCCCTAAGACCATAATACCAGTGGAAGGCTCCTTTGCACAGGATGCCGGCTAGATTATGAGTACCACAACGGCGCCTATTTCTGCCGTGAGGCAGTAATGTAATGAGGCAGTAAGCATTACTGTGTTTCGGTCTGAAGGGCGCCGCAGCTAGTGAAATTACTAGGCAAATGAGACAACATCTTATGTCTTAATGTGACGAGCGCAATTGTAGTGCCGCTCAGAATTAAAGAGTTTTTCAAGAATCCTGAGCGGCACTGCATTGTAATGGGCAGGGCGTTTCAATTACCATCAGCTGAACTTCCTGCTCGTCTCGTCGCTAATTATCATTAAAAAAAATGTAGTTTTTCTTATTTCAAAAAATGTGCATATTCGATTATCGACTTAGCATATTTTTATGAAAAAGGCAAAGGCATTCGCGTGAGTTTAATTTTGTTTGGAATTAAAATAATAGGGATTAAAGTATGAAATTGCCGTTTGATTGTAATAGGTAGTTACTTGACATAGAACCTTCATGGTTTGAGATTTTTGAGTAGAACTTTTTTGACATAGTACCTATGTAGTTCTTCTTTTAAAAAATGTGCATGATTCGATTATCAACTTTCAGTTGTTTCTTTTATTCAGCTTAGACAAGAAAGATGGAGACATCGAAAATTTTAGTGATTATTGAATACGAGTTCCGACGCGGAACTAACGCGGCAGAAACAGCTCGCAATATAAATGTTGCGTTTGGAAAGGGGACTGCTAATGAACGCTCTGTACGATTTTGGTCTAAACGGTTTCGTAACGCAAACTTTGACTTGAAGGACGAACCACGTGGAAGACCGCCCACACAGGAGAAATACAATGAATTGAAAGAGATGGTGGAATCCGATCTCTGCCAAACTACCCAGGAGTTTGCGGCATGCAACCTTACAAATCAATAAATTTCATACTGTAACCCAATATTATTCTAACAAAAACCGCTATAAGTAAAATAACATTGCTAATTGAGGTTACTCAATTAGCAATGTTAAAGTAGAAAGAAAAAATGAAGTTTGTTGAATTTCAACATCATTTAGCGTTTAATCAGATTAAGTCTTTCAAAACTTAGCAGACAACTTAATATTAGGGATTAAAGTATGAAACAGCCGTCAAGTATCCCTTATAGCAGCCGTATATTTGCGAGATCATTCAAAACTTTGCGATACTACACCAGGGACCTGTACTTCAGATACTTTGTGAAGTTATTTTCTTTATTTAGCTTTTTAGTATCAAATTATTTGTAGCTGCAGAATTTTTGGAGTTAAGGATAGCATAACAAGTTATAAAAGAGTAAAAATACTGAAAGCTACTGCAAATTTTGACATCGTTATAGTGCCTATGAAAAAACCATTGCTACGTCTTGTTTAAGTGCCACTTAAAAGTTGATTGCAGCTCCTAAAATCAGCTTGCAGATTTGTAGAAAATACAGAAAACAGATTCTCTCCAGGCAAGACAACTTTTGTCCCTCGTACCAGGGACTAAAAGCGAGCTTATCATCCAGGTGGGAAAAAAAATCGTATACGTATACATGAGATAAGTAGGATATTGCCACCCGCGATTGTCAATATTCCGCGGGTAAGAATGACCCATTTTCCTCCCTAGGTGCGTAATATACTATCGTGTTAAAAAAAGCTCCACTATTATTAGTTTTTAAATACATCCTAGTAACCTTAAGACCATAAATTATCAGCAACAACAGAATGGAAATTCCATTACTCAATCGTTCTTATTTTTTTAAATAATTAGGAATTGAATCGTCATCGAATCGCAAATAACGTCAAAACTGTGTTTGTAGCTCATTTTATCATCATTTGTATAACGGTTAATTGCGTCGTTAATTGGGTCTGTAGTTTGTTAGTATAATCAAAATGTAAATTAATGAAATAAAGGAATATTATTTACAATTAAGCAATGATATGGAACACGTTTCGTCAACGCAACTCATTAAATATAACAATGACGAACTTCATGACACAGTATTAATTAGTTGTGATGGAATTTGCGTTTTAATATAATTAAGTTTGTAGTTAATTATAATAACTTATTTGCTCACTTGAATCGTTTTATTGAAACGGACGCTCTATTTTGTAAATTAAAATCAGATAATAAAAATAACAGATATAATGCGAGATCGAATAAGAAATGAGGAGATCCGTAGGAGAACCAAAGTCACTGACATAGCCCAAATAATTGCGAAACTGAAGTGGCTGTGGGCAGGGCACATAGTTAGACGGACAGATGGCCGGTGGGGCAGAAATGTCTTCGATTGGCGACTACGTACCGGAAGACGCAGTGTTGGTAGGCCCCTCACAAGATGGACCGACAGTCTGGTCAAGACCGCCGGAATACGATGGATGAGGGCAGCACGACCGATCGTCGTAGAGCTCTTTGGGGGAGGCCTTCATCCAGCAGTCTTCCGTCTGACGATGTTGATGAATTAAATTAACATATTATTTGGCTCAAGTCATAAATATATACATAAGAAACAAGTTAGGGTGCTACAGTTATAGGTAAAAGTTTTTAATTATGAATTGCCATGCACTATTGCGATTTGAAGGTACAGCACTCTGGCACACAAACAGATGGAGCTGTAGGTAAGTAAGTGGATTCTCGTTTAACAAATTCTGAATCAGACCTTACGTTATAGAACAAGAGTAGATATTTATACGGATTTTAGAATGTATAAATTGCTAATAATACATTAAACAAAACATACAAACCCATAAACGGGTATCCAACAAGTTACATGTTGTTTATTCTTCTTCTGCATACCAATAGTAGGTATATATAACACTATTTAATCACCTACCTCTAGAGATAAAAAAAACTTACCACAGAAATGATTTACTGGACTCCTGTTTAAATGGTTAATTGACAAAAATATTTATACTGTTAAGGATTGTTTGAATTTTAAGTAAACTTTTTGCATGCTACTTTAAATTAGCCGAATGGAAGACACTACAATAAATTTAAGATCTATAATGTATATAATTTCATTTCATTTCAAAATCAGACGGCCATGCCACATTAATAGTGTCGGCGAGAACTAAAACAAACTTGTATCTGAAATTGCACAATGCGCAGAATGCCCTATGTTAAGTCTCAGCTGCCTCAGGCCGTTTCAAGCCTCAGAATACAAACCGTGTATCACCTCTATTTGAGAACACTCAGACAAACTCCCCACAGCCTGTGTCAGTATACTTGACGTTGATAAATCGAGCGACTTTCAGCTCCGTGTTCACCTTGAAGAGAAAGCCATAAATAAGTAGTCACAGTATATCTCGTTAAAATTTAATGCACACACAGTTGATAAACCTTATCTAAATAAATTAATAAATTATATTTATTATGCCTTACACGTCAGTATTTGAAATGATTTTTTAATTGATGCCTCCATTCAAAAACGGCCTGACAAATAAAACAAGGAAATATTTTTAGTTTATTAACTATTTTTGTGTTTTCTCGCATTATCTGATAAGAGTTACGAGTATGTGCTCTGATAAAAACTCTATATAAAAAAATATTCTCAAATATATAATATTATATGTGACATTTTACTTAGAAGTACTTAATGTAATAAAGTAATTTTATAATATTTTATGTTAAAAGAAACCTAGTGGAGTCTATTGAATGACACTAAAAATGTCTGATTTCAAAGTCGAACAAAAGAGGATTCACGAGAATAAAGATATCCAAATATAAATCTGTCTTCTTCTGAATTCTAAATTGATCCTAAAATTGAAGTTGACATTCACAAAATTAATATTAGGTATGTTGATTAGTAAGAATACTCAATGGTGTGTTATTTTTAGCATTGATATAGACAATGCATTATCTATTTCCTCTCTCTCTAATATAACATTAATCTGAACAGAATCTGAAGAATATTAAACTCTAACTGGTATATTTTAAGACGGTATTTACCGGAAGATAAACTACTTTATGGACTGCGTTTAGTGGCAAAAATGCGGCAAGTTTACACTGAACCATTTGGTGGATTTCAGAACTTCTCAACTGGGGACAGTTTATATACTTTGAACGTAAATTGAAATTTGTTAGAAGTGTAGATAAAAACTAACCGGAGTTAATGTTTGGAAAAACTTTTGCTTGTCGCAAACATATTTCAAAATCTTTGGATATCCTCTTTTGGTAGTCTTTAAAAGTAAATAATATTATTATTTTTTAATGTTAAGTAGGTAATTGGTAAGTAGACAACATACAAAAAGTCTAAAAACAAAAAAACGCCTCCCTAATATCTGTCTTTCGCTTTTCTTTACTTTATTATTTTGCTTCATATCTATCGATTATATTTTTGCATTTAAATTTATGTCAATTTGTCCTGGTAGTCAGTCATACTCTTATTTTTGATCCTTAACTATTGGCAAAAATTCTCTCGAATATAAAAAAGTCGAGCTAGTGGCACAGTTAATTTTTATGCATTATGCAGGCATTAAAGATCTTCTAAAGTCCTAGGATTTATTTATCTCTTTGAGATACTAATCTTTCTCAATATACCTACGGCCTTACAAATAAAATTGGCATAAAGTTATAACTAAGCATAAAACAAAAATATGTAAAATGTTTACAAATAGACATTTTGCTAACGAATTTTTTTCGGACGTATAACGTTTCCCGCGTTTATTTGCAAGGCAGCTTGTCATCAGGAAAACTTCAAAATTATCATTGTATTGACAGTGTTGTCAACGATTATGTAAACATTTTGCATTTTCTTAGTTTATCATCAGTTATAACTTTCCACCAAGTTTATTTGTAAGGCCGATTGCGTATAAATATTTATGAAAAGAGAGTATTGTAGGAACGTCTAATGATATATATACAGATTGTTTCTCCGAGATTACTTAAAAATCATTTTTTTTAAACTCGTTGTACATAACAAACATCAAAATATCTGAAGCCCCTAGTCTCACAAGGAATTAGCAAGAAAAACATAATATTTATTATGTCGTAGAGGCGAGGAGGTTTACAAGTAAATCCATGGTCGTGAATACCGGACTTATAAACCGACAAGATGTATATGTATATCTCATTTATATGTGCTTAAATCAGACAGAATCTCAAACTAAGAGTAATCGTAAAGAGATCAAACTAACGCGTTGACAAATAATTAAAAAAAGCCATTATGCGTTGATATTTGACACTCTAAGTAACGCAAACTGCATAAGCCGACAAACTCTGTAATACAATCTACATTGAAGCAGAAAAAGAAGTAGACCGAGAAACTATAACATAAAAAGAGGAGAAACTATACGAGGAAGGAAAAAAGTAGGGTAGAATTGAAACGGATGGAATCGTACGTTGGAGAGCTGTAGAAATAAGTAAAATTATTATGGCGTGTAATAATTTCTTTATCTACACCCATGCTTTAAGTCCTTTATTAAAGATTCTGAACCAGTTAACTTATTGCCAACATTAAAACACCCAATGTCCTAATAAGCATTAAATTATCCAAACGAGTGTTATAATATAATTCAGTACAACATTATGTAGTATAATAAATCCACAGAATTCTAAGATATTTTTTTTTATCAGTTTGAACATTCAAACGTCGATCAACCTAGTATATAGAGTATTAAACTAATAAGTAATTTAAATTAATTCAATTAGTTTTTCATTAATTGCTTATTCAAATAGACTTACGCTTGTTGGTAACGCTCAAAAATGTACAAAGAAATATAAAAAAATCTTTGTTTTTTTTATGAAAATAAGGGACGAGACGAGCAGGTTGTTGAGTTGATGGTAATTGATACGCCCTGCCAACTACATCGCAATACCACTCAGTATTCTTGAAAAACCCAAAAATTCTGAGCGGCAATACAATTGCGCTCGTCAACTTGAGATAAGTTAAGTCTCATTTGCCCAGTAATTTCATTAGCAACGGCGCCCTTCAGACTGAAACACAATAATGCTAACACATTACTGTTTCACGGCAGAAGTAGGCGCCGTTGTGGGACCCATAATCTAGCCGGCATTCTGTGCAAAAGAGCCTCCCATTGGTAAATGTATAACATAAATATTCAAAGAGATTCTCTCTTAAAACATTCATATAATTTTTGAATGTTGCGTTAAATTGAAATCGGTGCTGAATTAGAAACTTATAACTTCTTTGAGGAAACTTTGTGAGAACAAATAAAACTTGTTTTATATAGAGCCAAACTTAGGGTGACCTGGGGTTAGTAATGGCTTTATGTTCTGTGTCCGGTGGTGTGGATACATATACTGAACTATTGGCTCAGGGGATGTACGAAGTTGCAATAGTTACTTATCTCTTGGATAGAATTCTTCAACATTATTTTGTATTACTCATGCGGGAAAAGTAATATCTTGGCGCTCGCTGTTGCGGTTGAAAAAGAGCCTTTTGCCTATTTTAAAATTACGCGTGAGTTTTTTCGTAAATTAAACTGTTGTTTGAGTTCAAAAAGTTTACTTGTCGCATGCAAATTATACTTGGCACACGCAAATTTAGATAAAATTTCAGATCTTTAATTTTTCTTGGTCCATCACAGTGATGTTCATCGGTTCTACAAAGGTTTTTTTGTTTCATTTGTAAATAGTACAGTAAACAGTAGTACAATAAACTATTGCGGCATCGATTTTTGTCCCTTTGCGCCTTCTCAGACAGTGGATGTTGACGGACGAACAGACATCGCGCAAGAGATGATGTGTAAAAGTTAGTTTCTTCGCTTACAGGCACAGGACCAAAGAGTAAAAAAAAATGATCTCCAATATTTTGCAGTTTGTTAGCAACTTAATAATGATTCCTATTCCTACTATTTACACTCCCACATCTGACCCAAATATACCGAATCTGCTGTTTTTTTTACAATAATTAATGAACATATTTTGCTCTACAATTTTAAATAAAATTAAATTAATGTTACAATCTACAAAACAAACACTGCGTATATTATAATAATGAACTATCAATTGTTTTCAAAATAGTGAGCAAGAGGTACATAATTCAATCGATTCCTCTGTAATTCTATTAAGAGATTCTTTCGACTGAAAACATTAAAAGAAATATAATAAAATGTAATGTTTAGTCAGTTTATAAAGTAGTGCTTACTTACTTAAACTCTCATAAGTTACTTCATTTGAAATAATTTGGCTTTACTAGGGGACGTTCAACAACGGATGCAGCTAATCAAGAATATTTTTGATGCTTGGGAGGAATCGCAGAATGCACTTGGCATCTTCTGTGATTTATCTAAGGCTTTTGATTGTGTTCAACATTCAATGCTGGTCAGGAAGGTATACCACTATGGCATAAAAGGAACTGCGCTCGATCTTCTGACTTCATATCTAAACAATAGAATTCAGAGGGTCGACGTGAATGGCAAGAGATCTCCTGGGACTCTTCTCAGTATGGGGGTACCACAAGGGTCTATTCATGGACCGTTCCTCTTCCTTATCTATATAAATGATCTTCCTAACCTTATAGAGAAAAAACATAAGGTAGTATTGTTTGCGGACGACACTTCACTGATTTTCAAAATGAAAAGAAACCAAGCTATGTATGACTAAGTGAACGATATTTTATCTGACATCGTGTACTGGTTTAGCGCTAATAACCTTTTGTTAAATAACAAGAAAACTTAATAAATTAAATTTACCGTACCAAATGTCAAAAATGTAAATGCAAATATTTTGTTAAACGGAGAGGTGATAGAACCGGTGGAATCTGCTGTATTTCTTGGCATAACTCTAGATTCCAAATTACAATGGGGCCCCCATATTGAAGGATTGGCGAACAGACTTAGTTCTGCAGCATACGCGGCTAAAAAGATTAGACAATTAACTGACATAGATATGGCGCGACTAGTATACTTTAGTTATTTCCATAGTATTATGTCCTATGGTATATTGCTATGGGGCAACGCTGCCGATATTAATAAGAGGGCTATTCGCGCTATATATAACCTAGGTCCTAAAGAATCAGAAGAACCAGGAACAGACAAAAACTTATGATGGCTTCTACTCGGTTAAGTCGAGTTAGTAAGTCTTTTGTGGGGCGATGTATATGCTTTTACAACAAGATCCCAGAAAATGTTATTATTCATGCATGTTTATAAATTTCTAAATAAAGTGTTCTAAGTTATTATCAATTTCCCGAAATTAACCTTTTCGAATGTAAGCCTGTAACCTAAAGAAACATATTTATGCTACCATCTTACTTACTAAACTATTATACTAGTAAGTTTATTATATATTATATAATACTTTATATAATTATGTACATATAGAAAAAAGCAAGCAGCCTGTAGATAAGTGTACGCACTTTTTTTGAAGGGATCCATATCGTCGTGAAAATATCGCAGTTCGAAAATACTGCAATATTTTTTATATTATTTTTACGTGTTGTGTTAATAAGATTAAATCTTAAAAGAATAAATTAGTGGGTTAAATTGAAAAAAAATTATTGACAAGTCTCTCCGATGCAGGAAAAAACGGCATCCCCAGTACTGTCATCCGATAGAGCTTGGTATGAAATTATCAATGTCCTGTGGGATAACATCGGACACTAGGGCACTGGGGTCACCGCAACCATTTCTTGACAGTAATCTGTTGCGTTTTTGTACGAGTTTGGTATTAATCAGGTTAAATCTTATTAGTGCTGTCGTCATAGAACGCCAACGTGACCCTCCCAGAAAAAGCCCTAAGTCGCTTTATACTTGTAGTATATTCAGATTTTTCGGGGTCAGCTTTTTTATTTTATTTATTTATTACACTTTTTTGACACCACATTAACAAAATATAACTTAATTACTAACATACATAATTACATGATATGGTGCAAATGGCGGCCTTATCACTATATAGTGATCTCTTCCAGGCAACCATTTGTAATACAATTAAAGAGAAAGGCAGAACATTAAAAGGGTAAGAAGTGTCAAAAATATAGACACACATAATATATACTATACTAAAATATAGATACGTTTATAAGAAAGTAAAATATGTAAAAAGTAGGAACAATAATTAACATTTCAGAATTGTTGAATTATATTGGTGGATACATACAGATAGATTCTATCAAATAGAGGACAGATAATGTTTTTTTCTCTCAGACACTAGAATTGCATGAATATTATTACAATCAAATGAAGCAAGCATATCAGTGTAGCTAGAAGGCACACTCTGAGCATTTATATGTAAAACATTGAAATTATTAACACAATCTATAAAAGCTTTCTCAAGTTCACTACGAAGAGAGAAGGTAGGTGAGATGCTGTAGTAGCTTTCATCAGCGCAGCTTTGGCTGCTTGAGGAATTCAAGGACAAAAAATCAACTTCACTGCTATCACTAGTATCTGCCATTACCAGCTACAATTTATCAAGATTAAAAAGTACAGAACAAATAAATAATAATTAATAAGTAGATATGTTACAATAATACTTAGATCAATTATAACTAAACTAACTAACTAAACAATAATACTTAGATTAATTATAACAAATGTTATGTATCTAAATCCAACGAAAAATATATGTATATATTATATTGCGTTTTCAAGTTATATTAATGTGTTTGAAATTAATATATTAGTGGTTTTATTCAACAAAACTGTATCCTGTTAACGCCAGTCTCACATGAATTAATTGAACAGAAATTACTAGCGCAAATTATTACAACTAATCAAATTAACAATAACATTATAAAATTTATAGATTATGTTGCTATATAATGATATGCAATGTTACACCAAGAGTATTTTGAATATCAAATTGATATTATTTTACAATGAAATGTATAGTAAAATGATGATACAGTTACAGAACCGACTTACAAACATTGTCAATGTATTAGTATTATTATGTTTTATAATTACAATGTTACACCAAGAGTATTAGAATATCAAATGTATATAATTTTACAATGAAATGTATAGTAAATATAAATGAAGATACAAAACAGACTTACAAAGATTGTCAATTTATGCATATGTTTTATGAATAGAAGTTATTAAATTGGATTAACTGATATATTATATTATGAACCAAACAATTAGAAACTATAAATAAAGTTTAATGCAGTTTATTGTTCACCAAAAAGTAGTATAAAGTAAGTATATAGTTTAACTCTAAACTTAATATTTGATTTTAAGTTTATTAAATATATAGTTAATTAAATTTCTTGTAGGTAAATAGTGACACAAAAATGTAAACAATATTACCTAATATTATATTATGTTGACTAGGCACATATAATCAAGTAATGCTTACATATTGTACAAATTTTATCATATACTACTTTAAAGTACAAACTTATTTCAAGATTCACAGTTTCAGTTTCAGTTCTATCAAATAAGTGAAGTCTAAGTTAGAAATTAGATATCAATTTAACATTGAATAAATTGAGATTAGTATTATAAACAAGAGTCCAGTGTTTAATAATAACAAATAGTTTGTTACAAAATGTTGCTAGCCTTATAAAGTAGACATACAAGTTGAGGAGTAGGGAGACATTAAACAAAATAGAATTAGATGGAGATTGATACTTAGATTTAACAAATTCCTAGCCATACATACTGCAAATCATTATAGAAACACTAGATCAAGGAGTTTAATTCAAGTAATTTAAATGAAAAAGAACTTAGGATTTGATTTGTGTAATTATTACTTTAGTTTAGTTTATGCTTATTTACTTATTCCTGTTAGTTCTCTTTGGCCTGGTGTTACCTGCAGCCTCCTGCTTCTGATCAGCACCACACTCTCCAGCTCTCAATTGTTCGTGCGTTGTGTCGGTGGTAATAGCATCTAATTCAGCGACAGAATTAACACTGTGTTTCGATCCCTTTGAATCAAGTATGAAAATAGTACCATTACTTGTCCAGGTTTTGTTCACCCCAAATTTTCGACGGGCAGTCATAAAAGTCTCATGTCTAGATTTGGTAAGAAACTCAGACAGAGTAATTCCAGACCCTTTTAGGGCAGTTTTACTAAACCATATTGATTTTTTTAAATCCACGTCTTCAAATTTTACAAGTATGGGCCGAGGCTTATCACTTTTATTTTTACCAACACGGTGTGACCTACTAATGGAAGTCACATCCAGCTTGGGGGTTTTAAGATGTTGGGTTAGGTTCTTAACGACAGCTGCCGATGTTTCCTCTTTACTATGCTCTGGTATTCCGTGCACCAGTAGCATTTTACGTCTGGACCTCATCTCCGCTTGGTCAGATATTTTCTGAAGTAATTCTACTTGCCTGTGAAGCGTCGACAGTGACGCAATTACAAATGACCGAAAAGCGTAAAAGTCCCCGACTACGTCGTTGACGTTTGAATTATTATTTGAAGCAGCTGCTGTGTTTTTAATGTTTTGGAGGTTATTCTCGAACTGCTCGAATCTTGTGGCGAAAGCTGTGGTCATATCGACCAACGATTTTTGAAGTGAATCAATAGACATTGATACAACTACTGCACCGGCCCAAACAAATTTGAGAAACACGAAAGGAATATAACTGGTCAGATAACAGGATGTATAGCAATTATTGAAGCATTATCAGATGCCTCAACAACACTAAAAAAAAAATCTAGTTTATTTAATGAGGGTAGAAAAAAAATATTTTAAATACGTATGAACTTCTTTGCACTGAATTTAATCAAATTATATTTTCTTTCACTTTGATAATACTTGTACAAGTTAATCAATATTATAATTTTATTTAACAAACGTTATTATTGTAAATAATGAACTTTTAAAATTAAATAGACATAAAAACTTCGGCGGCACACGCGCGCTTGTTGAGAGATTCTGACACATTCTTTTCAGCTTTCTTAGCCTTGGAAATTTATTTTTAATATCAAAGGCTAAAGTAGTCTGTCTGATCGATTTCCCATTCCATTTTAAGCGGATCTGTGTACTGTATAAAAGATCTCCCAATCAGATGTTTTTGAAACAGCCAACTTGTCTTCAGGGCTAGTATGAGTGACTGCATGATGACGAATTAGTAGTTTCCGGAAGAGAGAACGCTTCACGAATTCTCTTTCACCTTGTTTTAGAGAGGAAGTTCACCTATTACCTCGAAGTATAAGGATCCACCAAAAGTCAGTAAATATACCGTTGCTAGAATTACATAACAAATGTTTTTAGCCAGTGTTCAGTTAAATACGATTTAATAACAACAATGAAATTTCTACCTTAATACGTGCATTCAAAGTTTTTATTCTGTTAAAGGTCCTTATGAAATGTCTTTTTGAGGTATTCTTTGACAATGCATTGGTATTTAAAAGTTCGGAGCGAACACAATATGACAAAATTCAGGTATTTAAAAAACGTGCTCCTTTCTTGTATATAATACTTATTTTTGAGTAAATATATTTTGTAGTAATTGAGCTTTCTTGACTTAAAGTACGTCTTTTACGTATTGGTTAGTTCTCCATAAAGTGGAAACTATTCAATTTTTAAAAAAAAAATTGTCACCCGCAAATTCGCGTTAAATGCGTATTTTCCGCCCTCGGGAATTTAGAAAATCTTCGGTATCTAAAAAAATTATGTCTCAATTAAGAATATACATATGCTGTTATTGTGTTGTTGTTGAAAGGCTTCGAAGTTATAACAAATTATTTATTAAAACCTTCAACGAGTCTCATAAATCGTTACAAGTTATTCAAACTTTCTGAAATTTCACATAATATATATTTATCTTTTCTCAAGACAAAGCGAAACTAAATTATCTTATAATTTCCATTAAGAAAATTAAAAGGAGCTTCAAATTCATATTGTAAAAAATGGAATGAAATTGCAACTTCTTAATTAACTTTTTACCGAGTGCACTTCTTACACTTAAGTTTAGTGAAGACAGAGCCTGGAAAATGCGGTTCTATCAATGTTATATTCTAGCTCACTCTGTGTGATTCTCTCTTTTGAATAAAAAGTACAATATTATTTAAATGCCTTGGGAATAACCTCATAACTGAAGCTAATATGTTATAATTCAATATAAGATTGTAAATCACTTATTGAATGGTCTATATCTACCACCTACATGCCTCATACCTGATAAAAAAAAGAAACTGAGTGGGACTCTATTTTAAAGAAAATTAAATTGCCTTATATATAATACTAAAATTTATTCATTAAAATAATTTTAACAAGGTATTATGTCATTTATAAAGTAATTTTTGCTATAGTTATCTTTACCACACAAACCTTTCTTAAGATGAATTTAGTGCTCGACCGACGGTGAGCGCTGACGTCGGTCGAGCGTAGCTATAACTATGAAAACATATGATCACGTTCAGCCCAGCGCTGATGAATTACTACGTGTAGCTACGCCACGCTGACAAGAATCATCGGTCTGCTGACACGCTATGGCGATAAATTAGTGCGTTCAGTACGACGCTGACCGAGCGACCGAACGTACGCGCGTGTGTAATCATCATAAATCGTAAAGAAAAATTCGTATTCTGGCAATTTCGAATATATTGTACAATATTCTCCTTCAAATAGGCGCTCTATAATAATTGGCTGAAAATGATATCTCCTCCGCCTTTTATTCCATAATCGTTTGCTTAAGTAGTAGGCACATATTAAAGAGTTTAAAAAAGATTATTTTTCTTCGCACACTGTACAGGCGCCATTAAATTTGCTGACAGCTGAGCACTAAATACAACATACTCAGCGCGTAGGGGCTACGCTCTACTTGCTACGCTCGACCTACGTCAGCGCTGACCGTCGGTCAAGCACTAAATGCAACCTTTACAATTGTTTATATTTGTTTCTAGTGACAACATAGTTATTATCGTGCCATTGCATACACAATATCATATTTATTATCGTCGTATGTTTTAACTGTTTGTAATGCATGTACTCCATCGTAATTTGGTATCAAAATATTGCCTATATAGCAGAGTCACTTACATCTATATTTTATATATTTTGTTTGTGGCTATTTAACATACATCACATAATGTCAGGTAGTACTTTGTTTACTTCATCGTACGTAACTTGATTTCTATTCACTTTGAAAATGATAGAATTGTTTGATTCAAAAGTTATAAGAGTGCGAACTTTTAACTTGTTCCGGTGGTTAACTCACAGTACTGCCGCTGCGTACAACCAGGAAAAGGCCAACAATTCTCGTATGAATCTTATAATTAGGCTTATTATCGTGCAAGAGAACGTGGTTGGCTGTATAAATTTACCTTGAAATAATCCGTAGAATCAATTAAACAGGGTGGTTTTTTGTAAAGTGCGGTCATGGCCAAGTCGGAAACTACGAGACGAGTTTAAGTCTCGTATTTTCCGTCTTGGCTATCACCGCACTTCTCAAAAAAACATCCTGTAGATTATCAGTAGGATAACGGACATATTTCTTAAGAGAATTTAGTAATGTCACTACTTCTTATAACAACTTACTATCTATGACCTTAGTGTCTGAAATTAATCATTTATTATTATTACTTAAATATATATACGAATGTGTAAGGGGAAGTCTTTGTAACCAGACAGGGAAGATAAGTCCATGATTTACCCTTGTTTATTTAACGCTTTGCCAGCTTTGAATATCCATTTAGAGATATTATTCGAGTAGGTTGAAAGAGGTTGATTCACTTTACTCTTTAAGATGTGCTTCGCGACATCAGACGTCTCACGTCATCGTTCCGGTAGATTGATCATGTCCGGTTGTGTCTGCTGTCAACGTACTCCCGACGTATAAACCAAATGGCTTGCACATAACGATGTCCCTTCGCCATTAACATTTACGTATAATGTGTTTTGCTGGCTTTGAACTGCCACGCGAATATATTTTACTTTCTCTTTATTTTCTTCAACTGATTCCAAAAAACCTTCCAAAATTAAAAAAAAAAAGTAAAGCTTGTCTGAAACTCCGTCCGCTGTCTCGTCATATTATATTTACGCTCTGTCAGCTGCAAACTGTAGTGTTTTAGTATGCATTAACCAGTCATTCTGTACCTGCTAAGATGAAATATACTAGATTCAGCCATAACGGTAATATTTATGGACTTAGCCCAATTATATTCTTGGACTATAATGTGCATTTATACTTTTTTGATATACACATACTAGTTAAGTATTTAAAAATTTTTATTTTACATTTTTTGTTTGTAACCGTATAACACAGCTGTTTAAATGATCCGATTTGAAAGTTTTTCCTTTACGGTACTACTGATTGATCCCATTGTATATAAAAGTCAAAGTCAAATGAACTTTGTTTAATAAGGCTTAAGATAAGCGCTTTTAAATCGTTACTATAAATATTTCTTGTAAATTACTGAATCTACCAAAAAGAAGAGCTCGTGAGAAGAACATACAAGAAACTCAACGGCCACTCCTTACAATCAATAGAGTATTTTACAACATACATAAACATACAAACAAATTAGTTGTACGGTGCTGCATCCAATATATGAATCGTGTTAGTTAAAAACGTTTCAAATATCAAATATTTAATAAAAAGAATTAAAAAATAAACTGGATAAATATAAAGTAAAGTACCACAAGCAGCACCCGTTGAAGAGTTGACGAATGGACCAGCCATCGTTCCCTGTGCACACATTTGAGGGAAGGACACAAACCGGCACTCGACGCCGCCACAAGCATCACGATTTTATTGAGCATGACGATCCGTGCTATAGCATACACATGATAACAATAAACACACATAATACAAAGATAATATTATATATTATACAGAAATACAGAAAAGAAACAAACATTTTTTAAATCATTTTATTATTATTATTATTATACAATTAAAACATATATTATACAAATAAAGAAAACAATGCAATACTTAATAATATAGAATTTTAGTGAAAGTTGTTAGCTTAATTATATAAAAACGCCAAAAATTTATGTACAATATTAACATAAGATCAATGATGAAAGAATAAATACTAACGAAAATGCACACGATTAAGTAGTAGCGCTCTACAAAGCGCAGGTCCGGCCACACATGCAGTATTGCTGTCATCTCTGGTTTGGCGCACCCCAGTATCAGTTTGATCCATTTGACCGCGACCAACGCAGAACAGCTCGAATTGTCGGGGATCCAGTGCTCTGTGTCTGGATCACCTGGCGTTGCGTAGAGACGTCGCTTCAATGTGTTTTCTACCGCATTTATCACGGGGAGTGTTCCGAAGAGCTGCTTAATTTGATTCCTGCCGCCGAATTCCACCTTCGCACGACACGCCACAAGCTTGGATATCATCCCCACCATCTGGACGTGTGGCGGTCCACCACAGTGCGGTTTTCAAGGAGCCTTCTTCCACGTACTACAAAGCTGTGGAATGAGCTTCCTTGTGCGGTGTTTCCGGGACGATACAACATGGGTTCCTTCAAAAAAAGCGCGAACACCTTCCTTAAAGGCCGGCAACGCTTGCAAGTTGCAAGAGAATGTGGGCGGCGGTGATCACTTAACACCAGGTGACCCGTACGGTCGTTTGTCCTCCTATTCCATAAAAAAACGTGTCTATATCCCTAAAAAATTGACTTGTTATATTAATAAGGTATGTACATTATACCGTTATTGTGTTTCTAACCAACCTTTGGTATGAAATGGTTATTAAAACGAACATAACAAAATTCTCCAGAACGTCATGTTTAGTATTATAACATGTTATCTAATTATAAAATAAGGATAGCATTTCTTTGATTCCCTTTGTCTTCTTATTAATTTGTAAGAATATTAAAGCATTATTAAATAAAATTTGGTATTTATCTGCACAAAGAACTTTTATCATTATTCAATGTTTTATAATTGAATATGTAGAATGTAGATGAATATGTGTATCTGAACCGGATAATTTCTACTAAAGAAATTCGAATAGCAAGTACTTGGCCAAGGTACTGGTCATTCAAAAAAATAATGAAAAGCGGTCATATCCCAATCGATTATGACAAAAGTTTTTAATACGTGTATACGGCCATGCATGACTTATGGGTGCCAAACTTGGTCTCTCACAAATAAAAATTTAAGCATATTAAAACTATGCCAACTTGGGATTGAGCGCAGTATGTTGAATGGACAAAAGACATTACAGACTGGTATCCAAGATATGGAAAAAGAAATAGAGGGTGACCAACGATACGATGGGAAGATGATTTCAAAAAGATTGCTGGACCAACATGGAGAAGAACAACTTACGACAGGAAAATGGAGAAAGATCTGGAGGAGGCCTATGTCGGCGGACAAGCAAGCAATGATTAACATATGATATAAATATTTAGTATACATAGGCTGCACGTAAAGTATCGGGAATGGAATATTTCCACTGTTCCTTTCATATTAAAATCTTTTTAATTGAAAACTCCTTGGTTTTAAAAATCGAGTACCATTTATTTATTTAAAAATAGATTCTCGGTCTTGTCAGAAGGTCTTGTCAAACTTGTTTAGTCGTTGAGAAAATGGAATTGACTCCAGAAAATTCTAGAGCGATGATTTATTATGACTTTCGAAGTGGTTTAACACAAAAACAGTGTGTTGACCAGATGATTTCTGCATTTGGTGATGAAGCCCCATCGAAAACCACAATTTATCGCTGGTTTGCTGAATTTCAACGTGGACGTGTCAAGCTCAGTGATGATCCCCGTCAAGGTCGTCCAAAAACTGCAGTCACCAAAGAAAACGTTGATGCTGTGCGTAAGCTGATTGAGGAAGATCGGCATGTGACATACCGCGAAAAAAATGACATCCTCCATCACGACAATGCGAGTTCTCACACCGCGCACAGAACAAAAGAGTTTTTAGAGCAAGAAAACATAGAATTATTAGACCATACGCCGTACAGCCCCGACCTAAGCCCTAATGATTTCTATACTTTCCTTAAAATAAAGAATAATTTCCGTGGTCAGAGATTTTCATCACCTGAAGAAGCTGTGGACGCCTACAAAACGACCATTTTGGAGACCCCAACTTCCGAATGGTATGGTTGCTTCAATGATTGGTTCCATCGTATGGAAAAATGTGTCAATTTTCGCGGAGAATACTTCAAAAAGCAATAAATACATTTATAAATAGTAATGTTGTGTCACTTTCTTGATTCCTGAAATTTTCAGTGCCGCCCTCGTATTAGGTTGTAGCAAAAGGTAAAAATGTACCTTTTTAGCTTGCTTACAATAAAGGCTTCATTCAGTCATTCAATGTTTTATAAAACTAAGGCGGAATATCTTCTACGTAAAACATTATTAATTGATAACAAGCTGAAACTAAAAGTTTCTGAAAGTCTTTTCTAAAAGTTTCTGATCATTTAATACAATACGCACAGGGAATTCTACTTAATTAATCCTGGTTCTAGTTCTTATTCCATAATGGGTCTTAATATGTAATAATTTTAAGGTATAAACAAACAATACAATAATAACTGTGGATATTTATTATTTATTACGACATTATTATCCCAATATTTTTTTATATAATTTTCAATAGAATTACAGCATATGCTATCTACACACTGCCTTTTATAATAACAATATGTATCTTAGCATATTAGAAAAAGAATAATTCTTATTCGCAGCAAGTCGCAAGTGCAAATTAGTATTTTCTTTGATTAACACGAGTGTTACACATTTAAATAAAACACTTTATAAAGGACCAAAATACGTGTAATTGAATTGTGTTTTTACATTCGTTTTTCCGTATAAGTTACATATTTATTATTATTATAGCTAACCCGACCGTATGTATAACCGAAAATATAAATCCAGAAGATTATCAGCATTATTGTGTAAACTGAATAATCACAATGTGTACCGACGTCTAATCCAGTTCACGTCCCTTTGGGGCAGGAGGCTTAAATACGATTAAACACACTAAGTCGTAGCTTATGAATATATTCGGAATCTGTAATGTATTTATATTTTAGGAATATTTTATAACAAATTTTAAAACCACCTAACCTAACGGCCATCTGTCCGTCGAACAATGTGTCCTGTCCACTGCCACTTCTGTTTCACAATCGTTTTTTTACGAAAATAGGGGACGAGACGGGCCGGACATTCAGCTGATGGTAATTAATACGCCTTGCCCATTACAATGCAGTGACTCTCAGCATTTTTGAAAAACCCAAAAATTCTGAGAGAGAGCGCATTTGCGCTCATCACCTTGAGACATAAGATGTTAAGTCTCATTTGCGCAGTAATTTCACTAGCTACGGTGCCCTTCAGACCGATACACAGTAATGTTAAATACACATTACTGCCTCACGGCAGAAAAAGGCACAGTTGTGGTGCCCATAAACTATACTGCACAAAGGAGCCTCCCATTGGAACCCGACGGATCTCCTCATTTCTGATTGGATCTCGCAGAGAAACTCCATGTATAGTTCCTATCCATTGCGCTCTGAGCGACCAACATTTATTTATTAGTGTGGATTGATCAACTGGTTTCATTTACTGTACTCAATAACTCTTGTGTTTTTACTTAATAACTTACATTTACTTCTTTTTTCACTTAATCTGTTCCGAAGTGGTGAATGTGAAAAGAAAACTTTTGACGTCCGTCAAATTCATTCTCTTGACCTACATGAATAAAGTGCTATTTATTTAATTTGCTACCTCACACTAGACAGCAGAAGTTAAATTGCTCTAACATGTAATTCAAATTCGATGACTCCCATAATATGTGGTGTTTCATGATATCTCACACGTAAAAAAGTAGAAATAAATCAAATTGATGTTGGCTGAACTGGAGCGTAGTTTCCACGTCGTTTGCTCACATCTGTACATTAGTGGCTGATTCAGCAATCACCTTTTGTAATCTCTCACGCAAAATTTTCCACTAAATTTGTCCCTAATATCGCGTAGTTAGGAAATGTATTAAATTCAGGAGATTCAATTTTAGGAAAATAATATTTTACAATTGAAAATAATAATATAACGATAAGGAATTAGTATTTAAATACGGGTACGGGTAAATCATCTCGTAGCCTGCAAAATCGTGAAGAAAAATTATTATTATTAGTTTTTATAGCCAAAAATAAAGATAGTCGGAAATAGTAAGTCGTCATTTAATTGTGAATACTCATGAGAACTGATTAAAAAATCGAAATTTAAGTTTCATGCGATATGTCGGGATATAATAGATTTTTAATAGAAGTGAAAATTTCTTTAGCATCGTTGGGATTTGAAAATCGACGAAACGATAAAGCGAGACAGTGAAAAGAGACAAACACATTAATACATAAGATTTAACGTGGGAGAAAATGAGATAGGAGGCATGGAGGAGGAGTGTTGTGGCTTTCGTCTACCGGCTGATGATGATACAGTATTATGGTACCAAGCGATAATAGTTAAAGAAGAGATTGTCTTATGTATGACGCGAGTATACCTTAATATATTATGACGTCACGCGTACGACGTATTACTACATAGAAACCAGGAGAACAGAAATATTGTAGCGGTGATAGTAATGTCTTTCATAGCGGTTGAAATCATGTGCAACATGTACGAGGACTTCATATGCAGTGTATTTTGTAAGCACGCTTTTTCTATTATTTTGCTCATTTTATATGCCTTACAATATTAATTAATGAAAATTGATTCATTACTTTTTTATTTAACATTTAGCATATTATAGTGTGATGAAGATCCATCTACCATCCCTTACTAGATGGAGCGATCAAAAAGGCCACTCTAGATTATGTTCTGTGCGGTTGTTGGAGATGCAATGGACAAGCACCAATGGAGGAAGATCATAGGATTCAAAGCATCCTCATCAGTGAATGACCAATATCCTCGGTCATGAGGAAACGACTGCAAAGAGACAGGAAATGCGATGGTGGAATTGTCGGTTAGGTTTAGGTAAAATATATGTTTGTCTATCTCACGCTAGAAAATGGACAGTAAATCGACATATCTACGCAAAGTTCTGGATTCTCGACAATTCTAGCTGATTTAAATGATTTAAACTTTATCTGGTTTAGTAAACGTAAATAACAACACCGAGGAGGTGTACATAAAACAAATCTAAAAGCAAAATCCATAAATATATATGAGACCAAAATAAGTAAATAAATAGAAACAGCAGCTGAAACTTCTGGATAATCAGAAAAAAAACATAAAAAAAACATGGTTAGGTAGGAATAAGGAGTTCACAGCATCCTGCTGAGAATAGACATTTACAATTAACATACTTAGGTCAGTAATTTCAAGCAATATTGAATAGTTAGCTTAATGTAAATTGACTGCTCACGTAGCAAATGACTTTTTTTATGGAAAAAGAGAACAAACTAGGTCACCTGGTGTTAAGTGATCACCGCCGCCCTCATTCTCTTGCAACACCAGAGGAATCACAGGAGCGTTGCCGGCCTTGAAGGAAGGTGTACTCGCTTTTTTTGAAGGTACCCATGTCGTATCGTCCCGGAAACACCGCACAAGAAAGTTCATTCCCCAGCTTTGTAGTACGTGGAAGAAAGCTCCTTGAAAACCGCACTGTGGAGGACCGCCACAAATCCAGATGGTGAGATAAATGCGGTAGAGGACACACAATGAAGCGACGTCTCTACGCGACGCCATGTGATCCAGCCGTTCACAGAGCACCGGGTCACCGACAATTCGAGCTGCTCTGCGTTGCACGCGGTCAAATTGATCAAACTGAAACTGGGGTGCGCCAGACCAGAGATGACAGCAATATTCCATATGTGCCCGTACCTGCGCTTTGTACAAGGCTAGAATGTGGTATTTGTATTATTTAGTCCGCAAGGGGTTTGTTCGTAATTGGATTAATAAATCCATACTCTACATCATTTTTGTTTTGATAATAATTAATTCTTCTCATGTTATTTTGATTCAAGACTTTATAAGCGCCAGTTTCACAAAGTAATTCCATAAAGCCAATTTAATCTCGAGGTTCGAAGTGGTCATATTAGGATAAATAGCGCCCAGAAGTTATTTTTACTTGAGGCTGATGTAACTCCGTTGCATTTCCTTCAAGATCACGATCTTTGTCGTGGGCCACGGCCCACTAATACATAAACGTACTAACACCCTTAGAAAATACATCTTACGTTGGCTACCAAGTGATGTTTGCAATACTCGCAACAAGAAGATACTGCGGCTAGTAAATGCTACAAGCATGGATGACGAGCCGTTGAGTCTTGGACGCGGTGTTACTAGGACCACTAGTTTAAATTATTAGCCACCCTTCCCAAGTAAAAAAAATATTGTAGCATCAGTATTAAGATACACACTAATTAAGAAATTTTCAAGCTCTAACCTTTGTTGTGGAACTTGACTACCTTATTATGAGTAAGGTTACATAATATAAAAATCAAAACAGCACGTTAGTACTTAGTTACATCCATTGTGGCTTGTCAAATATTATATTTTGCGCTCTCCTTAGAGAATTTAAACGTCAGAGATTTGGCGTTAAATGGAAAAGTGTAGGTTGTAGACGATCTAATTTGAATTTTCAATAAGTATTGTTACAGTGTGAAAGAATTATTACTTTTATCCAGGCCGTAAATGTAATTCGACTTTTTCTGAATTCGTGACAAAATTGTAAAATTTATTCATAAAAAGATATTATTGTTTGCCTAAAATCTTTTTATTTAATAAGTATTTGATTTTGCCTAAAACTATTCACAGCATAAATTATTAGCAATTTCGAACGCGGCACAAGATGTTGCCAAATGTCCATTTTTTATATACAAGTTATTATAAAATAAATATAACAATTTTCTAAACAAACATATTAACTCGTTCTACATGAGAAAGCACAGGTGTTCCTGATACGAAAATTGAGAGAGTGAAAACTACACGATTAAAATTTGAAAAAAAAATAATGAACGATGCAGGACTCGAACCTGCGACCTCTCGCGTTCCGTGTAAGCGCTCTCCCAACTGAGCCAACCGTTCGAGTGACTTATCGTTGATAAATCTTGTATGTCTTTTTCAACTCTCAGGTTGTGGTTTCTGCTCAACCCCAATATTTGCATATTAGGAAATTGACTTGAGATGTCGCCCTTTCAAATCTAAGGAGTTTGTTAATCCCAGAGGTGAGGGGTTTTTTTATGAAAATAAGGGACGAGACGAGCAGGACGCACAGCTGATGGCAATAGATACGCCCTGCCCATTACAATGCGGTGCCGCTCAGGATTCTTGAAAAACCCCAAAAATTCTGAGCGGCACTACAACTGTGCTCGTAACCTTGAGACATAAGATGTTAGGTCTCATTTGCCCAGTAATTTCACTAGCTACAGCGCCCTGCAGACCGCAACACAATAATGCTAACACATTACTGCTTCACGGCAGAAATAAGCGCCTTCGTGGTATCCTTAATCTAGCCGGCATCCTGTGCCTAGGAGCCTCCCACTAACCACTTTAGAAAAATAACACATTGCTTAGAATGGTAACTATACGGACATGACATGCGGATAATACTATGTTATGCACGGGTATGTTACGTGTTTGATTTGTTAGCTAACTGGAACATATAACATTTTATGTGAAAATTTATAAAATTCAGCCTTTCCTGACAATAACTATTTTATTTGAATTATAAAGATGGGCTAACTCGTTTTCAATATTTTGAGTAAATACTAATTGTTAAAATAATTTTATCGCATTTTTTTTGAACTCCGTTTGGATAAATAAAGGCATATTAATTAGCATGCTACAGACGTACTAAGATTTAACATTTTAAGTAAGCTTGAAAGATCAGGAGAAATTTTTATGTATGTAAATCTGGCAATAAGATATTATAGGTGATAACCTCGGCTAATATGAACCCACTAATTCCTGTAAAGTTGCTTAAAAATATAAAATCTGTTATCTTACACTACAATCAAATTATTATCCCATCCCATCCCACCGCATTATCGAAATAAACGATGTTTTAGAACACGTTCAAAAATTTTCTCATTGGAGCAGACTGCAGAGCAGAGCTTAAAAGACTAGTGATTAGAACTGATAACATATTTAATAAGTTATTGGAGTACTTAAAATAGATTAAAATATGATAATATGGATCCAAAAGATAATTTGATGTTTGTATCTATAGGTCAGTATCTTATTTGCTTTCTTTCTGATTAAAGTTTCCTCGATCACATCACAACATATTATTAGGCAAAGTCCTACGCCACGTATGTCTGTCTGTTCGCGATAAACTCAAAAATTACTGCACCAATTGTCGTGCTGTTTTCACCAATGAATAACGTGATTCTCGAGAAAGGTATTAGTATATAATTTCTTTAGTTTTTGTATATATTATGTATACATTAACGACATTTGTTGGAGGCGTCGGAATAAAATTAGCCGTCTTGTAAGGTGAAAGGAAGCTTTTAGCAAAACTGCTTTTGAACTCATTGAGATATAATAAAATAATGTATGGTAGAATTGTGTATCTTGCATAGTCCACGATGGCATATGTCTATCTCTTATGAATAACATACTATATCCATTTTAATACTTTAAAAATTAGCAATTACATATAAAGCGGAAATGTAAAAGCTGTTTACGCGAATACGATATTAATCCTTATCAGTTTATGACTACATATTATAAAATCATTAATTTCCGATGACTTTAGACTACATTATTCCCGAATACTTAGGTACATCTTTTTTTTTCTATTGGCAGCGTCTATGAACAGCGTCTATCGGATCATCTAGTTTAAAAAAATATTCAGACACTTAAACAATCAACTTTAATCGATAGTAATTTAAAAACTCGAATAACGAAATGCCGTGAAATTCTAGACTTGTTTCGAATAGTAGAACATTTTATTTAACAACCAATTAAAACTTTTGCAAACTTTGTGGGTGTGTCGTCGTTGTAACAATATGTTCGGATTTGTACTTTTATGTTTATATAATTTATTTTTTGTTGAGTTTCAGATTTCTCCTGCTTATAATGGCATGCCTTCACAGCTGCAAAATTGCAATTTCTATTCGAGCAATCACACACACAATTCACAATATATTATGATTACTTTTGTTTGGATGCATTTAAATACTTTTTACATAGATCATTGTAATGTTTATAATATTAATAACAGGAACAAATATAAATTATTTATGCCTACAACTGAGTTGAGTCATATTAGTAAGAATATTTTGAATAATTTGTTATTTCTAAATGATCTCTCTCGCTTCTGGGATTAAATATACAAAAATTAAAGTGGGTTTGTATATAAACCCGTCCCGCTCGGGATAGATTGTGCAAGAGGGTCAGAATACATCATATGTTTTTAGTTACATAGAACTTTATTAAAAATCCCAAGCCATTGAAATAGTCGTTTCTAAACAGAAAGTATGTGAAATACGCATCACGCTATAGTCTCACAGCAATATGATAATTCAAATGAGAAAAAGTGGAAAAAAATCAGCCAACTGCGCGCTGCCATGCGTGCACCTCAAAAAACCGTAGTATTTACAAATATACATAATAAAAGTATAATGGAAATGTTTTTTACACAAATCAAATTTGGAAACAAAATTTTATGAACGATGCGGGACTCGAACACGCGACCCCTCGCGTTCTGTGCGAATTCATAAATTTTATTTTCAATTTTTATTTGTGTAATAATGTAAGTGAAGGTTATCACTTTAAAAACATAACAAAGATATGGAAATGTTTATATTAAAATAGTCCTACAAAAAATCTCGCGTAGGCACATCTATCTTTTATGTTAGGTTAGGCCTAACCCATAATCGCCAAAATAGTGAACCATAAATACAATTAAAAAATTTATATTATTTCTAACGCACATTTGATAGTAATAAATGGATCCTTATATCATTTGGAAAAATATTGGAATAATTATGATGATAACGATAAACCGAGTGCGCGATATTATGGTGTGGTCCGGTGGCGGCCGAATGGTACGGGAGCGCAGGTGGTCGGACGACTGCAGTCACAGGAGTTATTAATTTTAAACGCCTGGTCTTCACATTAAAAGTTTTAATTTACCATCAACAAATCGCAGAAAAACCTTAAAGATAACAGGCATACATTTAAGGTACGATGTTTTTCCCACGGCCAGGTCTACGTGGCTTTTTCACGCGTAAATCGTAAAATCTGCATGTTTATGCTTACCAAAATCAATCGTTTAACATATTTAACAAGAATATATTGCAGTAGCCGTTATCTATAAGTTTTGCATTACCATCTTATACATCCGTACCTATCTATCCAAATATATATATAAAAAAAACTAATTTTTATAATAATATTAATGTTGCAAATGTATGAAAAACAGTCTTTTAATATAAATAACATATTTAAATATCAAGTCTAATTTACCTTTCTTGCATACCGTACATTTTACCAAGCAAGAATTTGTACATAAATATTGAGTTCCAGTCACTTAGTTGCAGAATTATATGATTGCAATAAAATATGTGCTAATGAAATATAAAAATAATTTTCCTGCAGGATGCAAGTATAATAGTTATCAAGCGAACCCTCATAGTGAGTTTCCCTCATGAGCAACATAATTATTTTCGTTATTACAATTTTATATTATAGTGGCTCTTGGTAACAACTATCGGGTTGACATTATTGAGTCAAGTTCCTAAGGGATCTAGAGTTCCGAATCTGTACTACTATATAAACTTTTTGGTTCTCTCTTTAAATACAACATTTTTTAATTATTTTGTGAATCAGCGAGTTAAGAATTAATCAATTCAACGATTTTGAAATTTTAATATGAATATTTCTTGATTACTCAAATGGCTTCGCCGATCTTGATCATTATTGATATTTAGCATATAATACTAGCTGATCCGATAGACGTTGTTCTGTACATAATAAATAAAATACTGTTTCATAGGAAATTGTCAATTATATTTCATAACATCAAGAATTATTTCGTAAAATATGCTCCCTGTTGTTATAATGAAATTGTTTCACAGCAATACTGTCACACCGTGCGTCAATAAAACTCTCATAGAAATATGTCCATACAAAAAAACAAATATTGCAAATAAAAATAATCATGGATCCCAAACCAAAATATAAACTATCCTATCTCTCAAGTTGGACTAAGCTGCTCTCCATGAAGTAGTCCCCATTAAAATCCGTTCATTAGATTAGGAGTTCACTGGAAACAAACATCAGAAGACATCAGGCGTATTGCAAGAAATTTCTTGCCTCGCACAGCCACATGGCTGCGGTTTTGAAAAAAGTTCTGAAAAAAGCATACTCCCACCTTAAAGGTCGGCAACGCATCTCTTGACACCTGTTGTTGCGTAGTTGCCTCACCTATCCCCAACCCGTAAGCCTCTTGCCCGTTTGCCTCCTCTTATATAAAAAAAAATCAGGACACTGGATTTATAAATATTAATATTATGATGTCTTTCAAAATTCATTGCTTTGCATGGCTGCTCTGTGTGTTACTAATAATAGCTCTTTAAGATTTTTGACGAACAATGATTTTTTTCTATACATTTTAAGATCTATTTTTATGACAACAGCTTCTTTATTAAGTTTACGATTTTCATTTTACTCGTAGTTGTACTATAAATGGCTATAATAAAATTAAAAATATCATTAGGAGTAGAGCGATTGCACTACTCGACTTTGACTCGAGCCTACAAATTGCACCCTCTTAGGAATCTCTTATTTTCTCCTCTAGGTGAAAATATATATTTGTGTGTATAATCATCAAATGTGTGAAAATGTTCTTCAAGTACTCATTTTCAATCACTATAGAGTTTTTTTTATTGAGTGAAAATCACAGAGTTCTGAGGTAACAAACACAAAATAAAAACCCTTTTTGTTGAAGTCTCTTGTAAATCTTGAAGAGAGACGTATTTACTAACAAATATGAAATCATAATTGATAACAAATTATATACCAGACAAACATTTAATGAAAAAGTAAGTAAAATAAATAGCCTACACTGCCTCGGCATAAAATATACAGAAGTGACGTAAACATATTTTAATTCAAATTAATGCTTCATCATCATCAGCCGGAAGACGTCTACTGCTGGACAAAGGCCTCCCCCAAAGATTTCCACGACGATCGGTCCTGCGCTGCCCTCATCCAACGTATTCCAGCGATCTTGACCAGATCGTCGGTCCATCTAAAAATTTTTGCTTATTGTGACTTTTATAATTAAGTAAGCATTGTTAATTTTAAGTCAACAAAGGGCTTGATAATATTACTGACTCACATGAGTTCAGCAATTTTAATATTTTATTATGCTTAATAGGTACCTTATTGATTTTAAGACATATCTACCATTATATTAACTACTTACACAATTCAAACAAATATTAATGAAAGTAACAACTCAAAAAGCAAAGCAAAAGCAGGGATATATTCAAATACATATCTTAGTGTCCGGAGCCCTGAAAAATTCTGAGCGGCACTACAACAGTGCGCTCGTCAACTTGAGTGAGTGGTCACACCAGTGTGACTACGAGTTATTTTTTTTCCTCGTCGTCACACCAAGGGTTTTACTACACCCTGTTGGTAATTGATATTATAAGTGATTTGTTAATTTATATTCTCATTTTTTTTTTTATGGAATAGGAGGACAAACGAGCGTACGGGTCACCTGGTGTTAAGTGATCACCGCCGCCCACACTCTCCTGCAACACCAGAGGAATCACAAGAGCGTTGCCGGCCTTTAAGGAAGGTGTACGCGCTTTTCTTGAAGGTACCCATGTCGTATCGTCCCGGAAACACCGCACAAGGAAGCTCATTCCACAGCTTCGTGGTACGAGGAAGAAAGCTCCTTGAAAACCGCACTGTGGAGGACCGCCACACATCCAGATGGTGGGGATGATATCGTAACTTGTGGCGTGTCGTGCGAAGGTGAAATTCGGCGGCAGGAATCAGGTTGAACAATTCTTCGGAACACTCCCCGTGATAAATGCGGTAGAAGACACACAATGAAGTGACGTCTCTACGCAACGCCAAGTGACCCAGCCGTTCACAGAGTACTGGGTCCCCGACAATTCGAGCTGCTCTGCGTTGCACGCGGTCAAATGGATCGAGCTGATACTGGGGTGCGCCAGACCAGAGATGACAGCAATACTCCATGTGAGGCCGGACCTGCGCTTTGTAGAGCGCTAGAATGTGGGCCGGCTTGAAAAGTTGCCGTGCTCTATTTATGACGCCCAGTTTCTTTGAAGCCAGTTTGGCTTTGCCCTCCAGATGGCCACGGAATTGGCAATTGCTCGAGATTACGAGACCCAGTATTCCGATACTAGGCGAGGCTTTAAGGGAAGTGTTCTCGAATAGCGGTGATACGGCAAATGGGGCTTTTTTAGTGGTAAACGCGCAAACTTGAGTCTTCAGGGGGTTAAATTGGACAAGGTTCAACTTACCCCATTCCGCGACCTTCTCGAGAGAGGACTCGATAGAAGACACAAGTTTCACCCGGCACTGGTCGACGTTTTCCCGAGAGAGACCTGCATGGCCCGTGTATACGGCATCACCAGTGCTGTCGTCTGCATAGCAATGCATGTTGGCGGTGTCCAACATATCATTGATATGCAGAAGAAACAGCGTGGGAGATAGCACACAGCCTTGGGGCACTCCAGCGTTCACGGGCTTGGGATTCGAGCAATAACCGTCGATAACGACCTGTATGCTGCGCCCAGTGAGGAAGCTGGAGGTCCACTTGCATTAGCTCTCGGGAAGCCCAAATGATGGAAGTTTTGCGAGGAGCGCCTTGTGCCATACACGATCAAAGGCCTTCGCTATATCCAGACCAACTGCCAGGCCTTCCCCCTTGCTTTCAATAGCCGCCGCCCATCTGTGTGTTAGGTATACCAGAAGATCGCCAGTCGACCGACCATGGCGAAAGCCGTACTGCCGGTCGTTGATCAACTGGTGACCCTTAAGGTATACCAAGAGCTGGCGGTTAATTATACTCTCCATAATTTTGGAGAGTAGGGAGGTAATAGCAATAGGTCTGTAGTTTGCCGGATCCGAACTGTCTCCTTTTTTTGGGATCGGATGGACAAGGGCTGACTTCCATGAATCAGGGACTACGCCTTTTGAATAAGAGTGCCGGAATAAACGCGTTAGCACCGGCGTCAACTCAGGGGCACACGTTCTAAGCACGATTGGAGAAATGCCATCCGGCCCGCTCGACTTCCTGACGTCCAACGAAAACAGCTCGCCTAACAGTTTTCTGTCGGAACTGTACTTCAGGCATGGAGCTCTGACACCGCGGGATGGTCGGCGGTGTTTTTCCGTTGTCGTCAAGAGTCGAGTTGGAGGAAAAAAAAGATGCACAGGAGATCGGCTTTCTCTTTTGCCGTATGGGCCAGGGTGTCATTCCTCATGTGCAACGGCGGCATGGACGGCTGGTTGAAATTACCAAGAGCAGCTTTCGACAACGATCAGAACTTGCGTGTTCCGGTCGGGTAACTGGAAAGCTGCTCGCCAATTTTGACGACGTGCTTCGATTTCGCACGGGCGATTTGCCGCTTAAAAAATCTGGAGGCACGGTTATATTTCCTCTTCAGAACTTTGCAGTTCGGATCCTTTGAACCCAGCGCCGCAACCCAAGTTCGATACGCCTGTTTTTTGCAGTCAGATGCTGCTTTAACTGACGCATCGAACCAGGGCTGTGATCTGCCACCGATCGGTACTACAGAGCTTGGTATAAAAATATCCATGCCCTGCAGTATCCCATCGGCTAGTGCAACGGCGCAGGCACTAGGATCATCCGAAAGGAAACAAACCCTGCCCCAAGGGTAGGATGCAAAAAAGGAACGCATCCTATCCCAATCTGCTGACTTGTAGTGCCAAACGCGGCGGGTCGCTGGTGGTCTGCGACGTTGGCGTCGGATAGGCACTACACTCCTGACCAGGCAATGGTCGGACGTTCCAAGAGGGGCGTCGACAGAGACCTGGTAACCATCGGGATGTGTAGTCAGCAGAAGATCTAATAAGGACGGCATGTGGCTATCCACATCCGGGAGCCGCGTCGGCGACTCAACCAATTGTGACAGACCATACGCCAATGCAAAATTATGCACAGATCGCCCTGCGTAGTCTGTGGTACGTGATCCAAGCCATTCGGCATTGTGCCCGTTGTAATCACCCAAGACTACGATTTCAGCGGAGGGGATCTGAGCAAGCACGTCATCAAATGCCGCTTGAACGCAGCCCATGAGGTGATCCGTTTCTGCGTTACCACTATGGGACCTGTAGACACACGCATAGATGCGGACGCGGTCCTCTAAATGTACGCGGAGCCAGAGAGTAGACAGGCCCCTACCCTCAAAATTGCCGAGACGGCGACAGCAGATATCCTCCCTAACGTACACACATACCCCGGCATGAGGCATGAAATTATGCTCAATTTTGTACCCGGGGTACGTTAAATATGACGTATCGCTAGGTCGAGATATCTGCGTCTCCGTAAGGAAACACAAGGCCGGCTGCGCCGTCTCAAGGTGGTGGTGGACGGCGTTTAAGTTGGAGTGAATTCCCCGGATGTTACAAAAGTCCACATTAAGCGTGGAGCGGGGTGCCGTGGTGTTGCTGCCCTGTTTGTCCTGTGACATACGCGGTACTGTGCCCTCCCCAGAATACGAGGGGCAGCCCGAGCGCGAATGCTCGGGGAGGGATTCTCCGGCTCTACAAGAGCCGGTACCCTCCTGGGGTAATTTATTTTTTAGGACCGCTCTCATATTTTGTTGGGGGGGGGGGGAAAGGACGATGGGGAATGGCCTCCGGTCCTCGACACTAACCTATGCGAAACATTGCGGCACTAGGCCGCTACTTCACGCCGGTAATCTGTGCGAGTGTGGTAAGTAACCCGGACGAGTCTGGCCCGATTGTGCTGACGTCATAAGACAGCAGCGTGACTCTCCCACTTTCAAAAAGCCCGTAGTCGCCTCTTACGACACCCTTGGACCTGGGACTACCCTATTCTTTTTACGCCCCGAGGCAGCACAGGGCAAAACATGATATCGACATTCTCGATAGTTTAGATAACGAATGACTATGAACCGAAAATGTTTTTTTCCTCGTCTTCAGACCACGGGTTTTATTGCACCTTAATTAAAGTAGTATTTCCGTAAAATGGCCTAAAGATATTAATAAGTTTCGTTTGCGTATTAATAATCAATTTATCTTTTAAATTTTCTCTATTTCCTCGGGCTTTTTTCAATGTCAATGTCCACGTCCTCTTTAAGGACAGTTAATAGTTTATTAACTATCACACAATTTTTGTTAATTATATTGTTTAATGAGGAGTGCCTGCAATGAAAATTTTATGTTTGAGCCAGTATTTCTTCATGTTCGTAGAAAAATCTTTAACTTTGCCAACCGAGGCACTCAAATCTTTGACTTAATTTTTATGTAATCACATCGTTCAGTCACAAATTCTGGAGGCGCGAGAGGTAGCACTGTGCATAAAACAAACAATTCGTCTGTGTAACTTATCATTTATACTAATCGATTTTGCTATACCAAAGGTTTGAGTGCCTCGGTTGGCAAAGGTAGTAAGGTTGACTTTTTAACGTACATGAAGAAATACTGGCTCAAACATGAAAGTTTCATTGCAGGCTTTCCTCATTAAACAATATAATTAACAAAAATTTTGTGATAGTTAACTATTAACTGTCTTAAAAGAGGACGAGGACATTGACATTGAAAAGAGCCCAAGGAAATAGAGAAAATTTTAAAAGATCAATTGATTATTAATACGCAATCGAAACTTATTAATAATTTTATATCTTTAGGCCATTTTACGGAAATACTACAGGTTTGTTCCCTTATTCCATAAAAAAAATTATTAGATACGGTTGTCGAGAAATTGGACAATCACTAACGCATTAAGATGAAAAAAATATTTATGACTTAATAACAGACAGCTTATTATGGGATAGCATAAATGGAATTACACGGTACCTACCAAAATCTCTAATCTTTAAATTTGTTCACTTAATAATAGATATTGTGAATACGTCTCTGTAGGATTTGATGAGTTTTCGGCTAAGAAAAGATACACCCGGGGCTACTTGATTTCGTCGAACAACTCACAATATCCTGTTCAATACAATTCCTTGATAACTAAAATATGATTAATCATTCATTTTGTGATATGTTGTTGTAATATTTAACATCTCTTTCCCTTAATTCAAGTCACAACTGGTGAAGCATAACTGTCAAAAAAATACGGATTGCACTCCGGGAGTGCCAGCAGAAGTGAAAACTTGAATATTAACGTTTTGCATTTTTAAGTATTTTGGAATGGTTAGGGAATAATTTCACACGAATTACTTTATTTGTTAGAATAAAAGTACTAGGCATTTATGTGGTTAATATAATATTCATTTATTGCGCTATCATACACAAGACATGAAAATTTATATTACGTATAAAAAAAATAACGATTTAGAACTATTACAATTATTTTACATAAAGAATCTCTCAGAAAAATCAACTTTCATCCATAATTTCAGAACACCAACGAACAACAAACACTTGTATAATAATTTTAAGATCTATCTGCATTGTGTATAAACCTCTGAACTGCATATGAAGTCCTGGTACATGTTGCTAGGATGACACATGATTTCAACTCAATACCTCAGAGAAGTGATGGATACTTACGAACTTTACTACCCGTAGATAGAAGATGGAGGCTAGATTCGCTATCAGCGTATGTAAATGAGCTAGCAATAGTTTGTGGCGTGTGTTATGTTCTTATGTTTTCGTTCTGGATGATTTGTACAATGTAACAACGTCCCATTTTTTTAATAATAACATTATCACCATGGCATCCATTATTTGTTGGGAGTAGATAAACTGGGTCCAAACAAAAAAATCTCATACGCGAAAGGAATAGCATATATTGTAATATATCTCTCTTACTCTCAATAACAATCTAATTTGTGTGTCTCTGTCACTTATTGTTGTTATTTTAGTGATGCATCTATTGTTCATTTTCTAACTATAATATATAAAAGAGATTTCCACCGGAAATTTACTCATCACGAAATCTCAGAAATTACAAAGCCTACAAACTTGAAAATTGAAAGATAAGTTCTTTCTAAGACGAAGGTGTCAGCTAAGAAACGGATTTGAGAAACTCCTCCCCTAACGGGTCGAAGGTTGTATTTAAGTCCTATGTTTTTGAAGTTAGAGACGTGAAAATCGACATTAAGGTTATTAGCTTTAAATAATAAAAGTATGCGTAAGTCATTTTGGAAAATCCCCTTTTAAGGGTGGTAAAATAGGGGGGTAAAGTTTTTTTAGAAAAGCTGTAACTATAGTTATTTCAATTTGAAGTTTGAAAGGTAGATTTTTATAGAGGGCAATTGCAAGAAATAAGGATGCTATGAAAATATCCCACCCCAAACGGGGTGAAAGGGAGGGGGTCGAAGGTTGTATGAAAGTCCAATGTTTTTGAAGTTAGAGACGTGAAAATCGACATTTAGGTTAGGTTAGGTTAGCTATTGCAATTTAAACATAGCAACAATTTCTGGTTAAGAAATTATGCTAAACTTTGAAAACAGCCGGCGTACATCTCAGAAATTGTTTCTTTTACGGCCATTTATACGTGGAGGCTTATCTTATATATAAAAGTCTCATGTCACAATGTTCGTTCCTCCGCCGAAACGGCTTGACCGATTCTCATGAAATTTTGTGAGCATATTGAGTAGGTCTGAGAATCGGCCAACATCTATTTTTCATACCCCTAAATGTTAAGGGTGGTCCACACGAAATTTTTTTTTTGACATTTTTTTTTACATTTGTTTGATTATGAGTCAGCATTAAAAAATACATATAACTTCAAATTTTCACCCATCTACGATCAACAGTTACTTTTGTATCGCGATTTTAATATCGGCAATACAACGTTTGCTGGGTCAGCTAGTAACATATGTAAATTGAAATTTTGTTTACGGGGAAGTTTGGAAAAAATAGAACTGTCAGCTCTTTATTCCTCTTTAGGTATGAACTATGAAGTCCGGTTATTGCCTTTCCAACAGGAAAATAATCTCAAAGGGAATCAGAAACTATGCGCGGACGAAGTCGCGGGCAACTGATAGTATAAATATAAAATTACGCGGTATTTACGAGGAAGTAGCTTCGACTGTTAGCAACACAAAGTAATATAATGTACTCCAACAAGCCTCTTACCTTAATTATTCCCCTCTTTCATTTTATTAGGGTAATCTCCTAACGTTACAACCGACTTTTATAACGAAAGGGAAGGAAAGACATATAACGAGTTATATGGGTGAATAGGTATGAGAGATTCATAGTAAAAAAAATATTCACAATCTGAGCTGAAATCTGCATAATATGTTTTTATACCCGGTTTTATACAAGCAGTTAATAGTAAAAAAATTATACTATAACCATAGAATTGAAAGTAATAATAGTACAGAAGTTTCACATACAGTTTCAGTTTTAAAAGAAATAGCTACTTTAGATGCTCACTAATAAGATTTATTTTAAATCGTACTCAGTTTGTACCTGCGGTGTACTAATAATATAATGCTAATTTAAAACACCGGTATCAACTATATTCAAGTTCTCGTTTTTAAGCTGTGCATAAATTGACACTTGTACATTAGGTAAAGTAAATTTTTCAACTTTTATCATCGCGGAACTTTAACATTCTTATTAACATACTCAGTTCAGACTAGACGTCAATACACTACAATTATTATGACGTGTACTCACGATATATATTTTTTGAGTGTGTTTGTAAAACGATGAAGCTGTAAATGTTGATTTAAAAGAGTGGCAATGAGTTTCTTTTGCTTAATGGCGGTAAGTGTCACATACTTGACCTACATGAATAAAGTGATTATGATTTGATACAAAAATAAAATTTTTATATTTTTAAGGTGGTCTTTTGTGTTTTTTTTATAATCTTTCCTTCTTTTAAGCAACCTTAGCAGTGACACAGATAAAATGAAACATTCGAAACGGTCTAGCCATTTTGGAGTTTTACCAAAACCATGAATTCATTTTATATAATATATGTCGGAGCAAGGCCGGTCACATGGTCAGGGTCTTCGTGGTTGTCCACTGTTGTGGGCGTGGAACACGACAGCAAGTCACAGTCTTACAAACACACGGTAGAATACGTGTTTCATTTACACTTTTCACAGCTATAATACTTCGTCTGGCCATGGATTCTGTTACAATAAAAAATAAGCAAAATATTTTACAATGGCGCAACATTTTAACATACAAAATGACCGACCGTATTTATGCTCAAAGCTCTAAGGAAGCATCCCAATTAGTCGACAGAGTGCAACGTTGGCAATATCTGACTTCAGTGATGTTTGGTGTGGTATTAGCCAGGAAGGAGTGACTGAGCCATACTTTTGTGATTTGTCACAAAAGTATGGCCTTTGGGTATCAAAATATCGGCACAAGTCTATCAAGATACCATTCTTGAGAAGGTAGTGAAGCCCTTAACAACACCATGTTCAATTACCAAGAATGATTCTTCCAGCAAGACTCGGCGCCGGGTCATAAAGCTCGGTCTATGCAGTCTTGAAACGAAGGTTTCGGACTTCATCAGAGCTGAAGACTGACCGTCGTCTAATCCCGATCTTAATTAACCACCTCGCTCGATAGTTCTTCCCTGACTGCCTGCTCGGCACTCGTCCAGCTCACCCGCTCACGCCTGCACTCGTACCGCACGTCAATTATACCCGAACTAAGACGAATACCGAACCATCTTAGTACTCGTTTCTTCTGTTCGGCGTTCTTGGCTACTACATATATAAATACGGATTTAGAAATTAAGATTCACATATTGAATTGTAGATTCAGGATCCACGAACAGATGAAAAAATATGGTTTCTAAATACTAGACATACGTAAATTGAGAAAGTTTGATAAACAAGATGTATTTATCTTCCTTATTACAAGATGTATTATCCTTCCTATCCTTCCACTCGGATACTCGAGGCAAACGGACGTGTGTTTTGTTAACTTCGATACAATTTTTTAGAAAAGATTAACGTAAGCATTAGTGAACCGTCAAATATAAACTTTCGTCTACCGTCGCAAGTAATTACTGTGTGCATCGGTCATTCGTGCCTGGTGTGTGTGGAGGACGACCACATAAACTATTGATTGAATCCAATTTAGTTTTTTAACATGTCTAAACCACTGTTGCCGGAGAAATCGAATTCTGTGCCCAACCTATCATCAATGTCAAAAAATGAACCAAATTTTGAGACTCACATAACTGCCAGGAGGGCAAAAAAAAAGAAACTAGAAACTGCTGGTACAGATGAATTTTCAGAATTTAAAGAACAGATGAGGGAGTTAGTGCGCTCCATGGTAAATCAAAGTGAACATCAAATGAGTAAGCTGTTCCCGATCCTAAATGAGATACAGGCAGCAAATTCGAAAATAGAGGCATCCGTATTCTCTCTAAGTGAAAAAAATGACGAATTCATGAAGAAAATTCAGCATCTAGAACTTGAAATAAAGAAAAAAGACGAGCGAATTGCTATTCTAGAAGAGAAACAACAAGAGTAGTGAAAAAGAAAAGTATAGAAATCAAAAATGTATCCAATATTGGGCCCAGGGAAACCAAAGAAGGATTGGTGTTAATGTTGTTTCAATTGACTACTAATATCAACATGACAATTAATAGATCAGACATAAGTGACATTTATAAAGTTAATGGAAAATCGGACAAGAAAACAATCATTGTGGAATTTGTATCTGAACTAACTAAGGAAGAAGTCTTAAAAAATTGTAAGTTGTTTAACAATAAAATCAGAAATGACAAACTTAGTAGCAAACACCTAGGCTCAAAAAAGCAACCCGACGAACCTATATTTATAACAGAACACTTAACTGCAAAGGCTTCACGTTTGTATTTCTTGGCAAGGGACCTCAAAAAATCTAAAGGATATAAGTATTGTTGGACATCGTTTGGTCGTGTCTACTTGAAAAGAGAAGACAACTCAAAAACTATTTGGATTAAGGCCGAAGCTCAATTACAGCCACTGTGGAATGAATGACTATTTCTGGATTTTCGTAACTATACTTATAATCTTTTAATGTATTTGTACCACTACTGTTATATTTATTATTCATATTGTACTTTACAGCATACAAAAGTGTTATACTTTATATAAGAGTACCAAACATTCTAAACTTAATAAAATACTATACTTAATTAAGCCAGTAACTAAAATAAACCAAAGTATTTATCACTACAGAAATAATTGTATCATGCATTATATACAATTTAAGATTTACACCTATTGTAACAAAAACACCTTTAATGGATAATAATACAATAACTCTATTGGAAGATTTAGATAGCCTGACAAATAACATCACAGCTCAACAATGTTCTATTGAGTATTTTAATAAAAACACTCCTAGGGAAGATTTATTCCTCTCCGTCGTAACCCAAAATATAAGAAGCGTTTATAACACATAGAACTTAGATGACTAAGATATCAATATAAGTATGCTAAAAAGAAATACTGACGTTATAGTTTTAACTGAATGCAGAATAGATCCCGAAAAACCAGTTCCACAGAAACCCTACTATTTTACTTATTACACTGATAGAAAAGTAAATCAAAATGATGGTGTTGTGGTATTTGTAAAAAAAACATTAGAACATAGTGTCAAAGAAGTTGCTTTGGATGGCGCTTCCTGCCTTGAGATCGTATTGAGAAGCCCTGTGTCTAAAATGACACTAATTTGTATATACCGGCCGCCAGTAGAAAAGAAACCTGAAAATTTTATAACTTCATTAAACGCCTATCTAGATTCATCCCATCTAAAATCTAATGTCATAATAACAGGAGATATAAACATAAATATTATTGAAGGACACAGTGACAAATACGCTAATTCATATTTAGATACATTGGCTTCACATAGGTTACTACCTGGTCATAAATTTGATACCAGAAAAAATAGTTGTTTAGACCATATAATAATTAACCTTGATCCTTCCCAATTTAATACTTTTATAGGAGTTCTAAACACTACAATTACGGACCATAAAATGACTGTTATTTATCTATATCGGAAAAAAATAAAAGATTCTACCACACCTAAAACGAAATCTCTTATCAATTATGAAGAAGCACTTAAGACCCTGCAAGATAAATATAATCCAGATATATTAAAAATAAAAGACCCAAATACATTAACACAAGAATTACACAAATACATACAATATGCTCTTAACAAAAATACTAAATTGGTTAGAATTTCAAGTAACAAAAAAATAATAAGACCTTGGATAACACCAGGCATTTTAAAATGCCATCACACAAATCAGAACCAGAAATAAATTACAGCAACAGCTAAGAAGTGATGAATCTAATGAAATACTCAGAATAACTTACCGACGATATCGAAACTTTTGCAATAATTTAGTAAAGCAACTAAGACGTAAATATGAAAGCGAAATACTTAATAAATCTAAATCTAACAATAAGTCACTTTGGAATAGTATCAAAACTATAACTAATTTAAATAAACAAAAACAACAAAATATAGAACTTACACAGTTAAAACCTACACCCACTGAATCAGCTTGCTTTCTAAACAATTATTTCGTTAACGTTGGAAAATCTTTAGCTATTGGAATCTCAACACCTCCTCATATTGTACACCAATATTTTAATCGACTTCCTTCACAAGCAAATACAATTGGAATACCTGAACCCGAGCCATCAGAAGTAGCAACAATTATATCAAACTTAAAATCAGAGACTGCCTCGGGCTATGACAATATCCCAACCAAGTTTATTAAAGTGGCGAAAAAAGAACTTACTCCTATAATCACACGACTTTGTTCACTCTCACTCGCTCAAGGTATTTTTCCAGAAGAACTCAAATGCTCCATTATACATCCTGTACATAAGGGTGGGTCTAAAGAGGATGTTAATAACTATCGGCCTATTTCCGTCTTAACAGTTATCTCTAAAATATTAGAAAAGATTATAAATACTAGAATAATCAAGTACCTAAATACGTATGGTTTATTATCTAAATCTCAGTATGGCTTTCGTGAGGGAGTCAGCACTGAGGATGCTATTCAAGATCTGACTCAAGAGGTAACAAAGTATGTGGATGGATATAAAAAAACTCTATGTATTTTTCTTGACCTAAAAAAGGCATTTGACACCGTTTCTATTCCTTTCTACTACTATTCTACTTTTGCGTAAAATTGAAAAAATTGGTATAAGAGGTAATTTTTTAAATTTACTGACTGATTACCTTCGTAATCGGGCACAACGTGTTAAAATTAATAAAGAAATTTTTAGTTCTGTTAAATATTCTACATCATACGGAATTCCTCAGGGTAGTGTTCTCGGACCTACGCTATTTTTAATATATATTAACGACCTTACAGATTTAAAAATAAAAAATGGACAAGTTTTCTCTTATGCCGACGACACTGCCTTGCTATTTCATGGAGACAGTTGGGCGGAGGTCTTTTCTTTGTCAGAGAAAGGACTATTCTTAGTACAAAACTGGCTTAAAATTAACATTCTTACTTTAAATTTAACGAAAACAAATTATATTACATTTTCAATAAAAGATTTTACTCAACCAAATAAAAATTTTACCTTATCTGCCCATACATGTGACATGGCTGATATAGAAAACTGTCTGTGCACTAAACTTGAAAGAGTTAACACCACCAAATACCTCGGAGTAATTATAGACAAAAATTTATCATGGTATCCTCAGTTAAATGTAGTTGCCAACAGAGCTAGAAAAGTGATCTGGATATTCAAACGCCTACATAAAGTCTGTGATATCAATCTTATTAAGTATATATATACATCTCTGATACAATCTATCCTTCTATATTGTATAATAATCTGGGGGGGTACTTTTAAAACTCAATTCTTAAGCATAGAACGAGCACAGAGAGCAATAATTAAATATATGCTAAGCAAGATATTACCCCAGGAGGGTACCAGCTCTACCAAAGCCGGAGAATCCCTCCCCGAGCACTCTCGCTCGGGCCGCCCTTCGTATTCTGGGGTGGGCACTGAACCGCGCATGACCGAGGACAAACGAGGCAGTAACACCACGGCACCCCGCTCCACGCTCAACGTGGACTTTTGCAATATCAGGGGAATTCACTCCAATTTAATCGCCGTCCACCACCACCTTGAGACGGCGCAGCCGGCCTTGTGTTTCCTTACGGAGACGCAGATATCTCGACCTAGCGATACGTCATATTTAACGTACCCCGGGTACAAAATTGAGCACAACTTTTTGCCTCATGCCGGGGTATGTGTGTACGTTAGGGAGGATATCTGCTGTCGCCGTCTCGGCAATTTTGAGGGTAGGGACCTATCTACTCTCTGGCTCCGCGTTGATTTAGACGACCGCGTCCGTATCTATGCGTGTGTCTACAGGTCCCATAGTGGTAACGCAGAAACCGATCATCTCATGGGCTGCGTTCAAGCTGCAATTGACGTCGTGCTTGCACAGATCCCCTCCGCTGAAATCGTGGTCTTGGGTGATTTCAACGGGCACAATGCCGAATGGCTTGGATCACGTACCACAGACTACGCAGGGCGATCTGTGCATAATTTTGCATTGGCGTATGGTCTGTCCCAATTGGTTGAGTCGCCAACGCGGCTCCCGGATGTGGATAGCCACATGCCGTCCTTATTAGATCTTCTGCTGACTACACATCCCGATGGTTACCAGGTCTTTGTCGACGCCCCTCTTGGAACGTCCGACCATTGCCTGGTCCGGAGTGTAGTGCCTATCCGACGCCAACGTCGCAGACCACCAGCGACCCGCCGCGTTTGGCACTACAAGTCAGCAGATTGGGATAGGATGCGTTCCTTTTTTGCATCCTACCCTTGGGGCAGGGTTTGTTTCCCTTCGGATGATCCTAGTGCCTGCGCCGTTGCAGTAGCCGATGTGATACTGCAGGGCATGGATATTTTTATACCAAGCTCTGTAGTACCGATCGGTGGCAGATCACAGCCCTGGTTCGATGCGTCAGTTAAAGCAGCATCTGACTGCAAAAAACAGGCGTATCGAACTTGGGTTGCGGCGCTGGGCACAAAGGATCCGAACTGCAAAGTTCTTAAGAGGAAATATAACCGTGCCTCCAGATTTTTTAAGCGGCAAATCGCCCGTGCGTAGTCTAAGCACGTCGTCAAAATCGGCGAGCAGCTTTCCAGTTACCCGACCGGAACACGCAAGTTCTGGTCATTGTCGAAAGCTGCTCTTGGTAACTTCAACCAGCCGTCCATGCCGCCGTTGCACATGAGGAATGACACCCTGGCCCATACGGCAAAAGAGAAAGCCGAGCTCCTGTGCGCTCTTTTCGCCTCCAACTCGACTCTTGACGACAACGGAAAAACACCGCCGACCATCCGGCGGTGTCAGAGCTCTATGCCTGAAGTACAGTTCAGACAGAAAACTGTTAGGCGAGCTCTGTTTTCGTTGGACGTCAGGAAGTCGAGCGGGCCGGATGGCATTTCTCCAATCGTGCTTAGAACGTGTGCCCCTGAGTTGACGCCGGTGCTAACGCGTTTATTCCGGCACTCTTATTCCAAAGGCGTAGTCCCTGACTCATGGAAGTCAGCCCTTGTCCATCCGATCCAAAAAAAAGGAGACAGTTCGGATCCGGCGAACTACAGGCCTATTGCTATCACCTCCCTGCTCTCCAAAATCATGGAGAGCATAATTAGCCACCAGCTTTTAGTATACCTAGAGGGTCACCAGTTGATCAACGACCGACAGTACGGGTTTCGCCATGGACGGTCGGCAGGTGATCTTCTGGTATACCTAACACATAGATGGGCGGCGGCTATTGAAAGCAAGGGGGAAGGCCTGGCAGTTAGCCTGGATATAGCGAAGGCCTTTGATCGTGTATGGCACAAGGCGCTCCTCTCAAAACTTCCATCATTTGGGCTTCCCGAGAGCTTGTGCAAGTGGACCTCCAGCTTCCTCACTGGGCGTAGCATACAGGTCGTTGTCGACGGATATTGCTCGAACCCGAAGCCCGTGAATGCTGGAGTGCCCCAAGGCTGTGTGCTATCTCCTACGCTGTTTCTTCTGCATATCAATGATATGTTGGACACCTCCAACATGCATTGCTATGCAGATGACAGCACTGGTGATGCCGTATACACGGGCCATGCAGGTCTCTCTCGGGAAATCGTCGACCAGTGCCGGGAGAAACTTGTGTCTTCTATCGAGTCCTCTCTCGAGAAGGTCGCGGAATGGGGTAAATTGAACCTTGTCCAATTTAACCCCCAGAAGACTCAAGTTTGCGCGTTTACCACTAAAAAAACCCCATTTGTCGTATCACCGCTCTTCGAGAACACTTCTCTAAAAGCCGCGCCTAGTATCGGAATACTGGGTCTCGAAATCTCGAGCGATTGCCAATTCCGTGGCCATCTGGAGGGCAAAGCCAAATTGGCTTCGAAGAAGCTGGGCGTCATCAATAGAGCACGGCAATACTACAAGCCGGCCCACATTCTAGCGCTCTACAAAGCGCAGGTCCGGCCACACATGGAGTATTGCTGTCATCTCTGGTCTGGTGCACCCCAGTATCTGCTCGATCCATTTGACCGCGTGCAACGTAGAGCAGCTCGAATTGTCGGGCACTCAGTGCTCTGTGAACGGCTGGATCACTTGGCGTTGCGTAGAGACGTCGCTTCATTGTGTGTCTTCTACCGCATTTATCACGGGGAGTGTTCCGAAGAGCTGTTTAACCTGATTCCTGCCGCCGAATTTCACCATCGCACGACACGCCACAAGTTAGGATATCATCCCCACCATCTGGATGTGTGGCGGTCCTCCACAGTGCGGTTTTCAAGAAGCTTTCTCCCTCGTACTACAAAGCTGTGGAATGAGCTTCCTTGTGCGGTGTTTCGGGGACGATACGACATGGGTACCTTCAAGAAAAGCGCGTACACCTTCCTTAAAGGCCGGCAACGCTCTTGTGATTCCTCTGGTGTTGCAAGAGAATGTGGGCGGCGGTGATCACTTAACACCAGGTGACCCGTACGCTCGTTTGTCCTCCTATTCCATAAAAAAAAAAAAAAAAAAAAAAAAAAAGCAAAAATCGTCTGTATGATACCACAAAATTATATGAAGATGCGGACCTTTTATCTGTAAGAAAATTATATATATTGCAATGCATACTAAAAATACACAAAAGTAAATCTATAGATCCTTTGATTTTAAATAAACGTAAAAATAATACAGTAATTAAATGTAAATTTACTAAAACTAAATTTGCGTCTAAACAATTTGATGCACAGGCTACTAAATTATACAATACCGCTAATGAAATCTTAAATATATACACAAAGACATATAGGGAATGTAAAACTAGCGTTACAAAATGGCTGAAAACTCTTAATTATTTAGAAACTGAAAACTTGCTCGTATTCGTAAAACTACAAATTACCTTAGTTCATAGTTACAGTGGTCGCACATTCTTGAGACGATGACAAGTGTTTTTATGTAGGTATATTATTTACAAGTTTAGTGTGAGCCACGCAAATATTAATCTACCTTCAATATTGAAACAATTTTTAGTTTGTTTATTTTATGCCTAAGATTGGTTTATTTAACTATAATTCATGTTTTTGTTAAATGTGTAAGCATTCTTATCCGTTGGAAAGAGCGGTCTTCCCTAACACAGGTTCTGCGAACTTAAAAGGGAAGTCCTAAAAATACTATTTACTAAAATGCTAAATAAATAAATTTTTGATTTTGATTTTTTTGATCTTAAAACTAATTTTCGTATTATCTGAGAACTATAAATTTCGATTGGACAAATGTTTTTTAATGGTTTAAGAAATTATTTTCCTTAATTCCTTACAATACACTTTATGCGATTAAAGAATAAATTATATTTTGTACAATTATTTGTTTAAAAAGTTATACTCGCATACAGAATACTAAAATACGTAATTTAAACAAACAAAATTTTATTCGTCTTTTAACGTATTAGAGGTACTGTTGCGAATAATTAGAACTTTATGCTTGTCATGCCTACTAATTAACCACAGAAGAGAGATTAAGTAACTATGTCGCTTATCTTAAACAGAAAACACAAATTATCATAATTTCTGTTACAGATAAAAATGCATTTATTTTATATGACTTAAATAATGTATGTCAGCTAAATTTACTTTTTTGTTTCGTCTTAATTAGCAAATTAATAAATAAAAAAATTAGTAAATTAAAAGGGGCGAAATGTGCACTGCTGCCCATTAGTATTTGCGATGGTTTAAGTGAAGTGAAGTGAAGTGCCCGATTTTTATTTAAGTTTATAAAAAACTTTTAAATCTATTAAATCTGTTAAATACAGTATGGAAATGACTGTAGGAATATATTCTACATCAGCCCACGATAATTGAACAACACATATTGTGACATCAACACCGCAGGCCAGGCAATTAGTCATTAATGCATTAATGTTTCAATTATAATTTAAAATAACAATTGAATACAATATACATTTAATATTCTGACACATATGAACGATGCTATGTAAATACAATTAGTTCTACTGTACTATTGTTCTAGCTATCATACTATTGAGCTATTAGATCTCAATAATTTGTTTTTAATTGTATAAAGTGGCTTTTATCGTTATCATATTGTTTAATTCAACGATTTATTACAAGATGCGATAGTTAAGATAAAGCTGTCCACACACGCGACGTTTGAAACGCTATGCAAGGAGCAGCTAACACGTGACAACTGTTCCTTTCTTCAGAACTGATAATAAATGCCTTAGACGTTGATTCATTGACGCTTAGATAATTTTGCGTATTCTAAAGATATTATAATACATTCAATTAAATATTTATACATAATAAGTCATGAGCAAACAAATAATACGTATAATAATAACAATAAAAAAAACATTTGCAAACGCATTAACATGCGTACAAAGACACATGTCAGAAGTGAAACTTGCATGGTGCATGAACCTCTAAACTGCATATGAATTCCTGGTACGTGTTGCTAGGATGACACATGATTTGTTTAAAGTGGCTTTTATCGTTTTAATATTGTTAATTGCAACGCTTTATTACATGATGGGAAAGTTGACATAAAGCTGTCCACACACGCGACGTGTAAAACGCTGTACAAGCAGCAGCTAATTAATTAAGGACTGGTCTCCGCTGCGCTCCAACTAGTTACCGTCGCGTAGTCGCGTCGGGTACTTGTATCAGTCTCGAGCAATGTGGGACGTTGATGAGCCACATGTTTTGTTAAACTTTGATAATAATTGAAACAAAAATGTCGGGTTGCGTAGTAAAACTTTGTAAAAATAATACTACATGAAATAATAATGACACTGGGATCACGTATAATTATATTTTACTAGCTGACCCAGCAAACGTTATATTGCTATATAAAATAATAAAAAAATTTTTGGAGTTTTAAAAGTAGATGCAACCGATTCTCAGAACTTTCAAATTTATTGTACTACAATTAATGTAAGTATTGATCCATTGCCATCTTGCAACCCTATAGCGGATATGTGGATGGAACAGAATTATATAAAATTCGCGATTCAAAAATAGGGGTTGTAGCGGGTTGAAAATTTAGGGTTGTATGAATTTTTTAACGCTGTATCATAAAAACAAAAAATTACGTCCAAAAAAATTAAAATAAAAATTTAGGGGGGTTTTACCACCCCTAACATTTAGGGGGATGAAAAATACATAGTAGCCGATTCACACTACTGAAAATGCATATAAAATTTGGTAAAAATCAGTAAAGCCGTTTTGGAGGAGTAAGGTAACTAACATTGTGACACGAGAATTTTATATATAAGATTAATTTTAATGTAAAATAACACGAAGCTTATGTTACAAATTTTGAAATAAGCCATTAGGTGTCAAGATGCCACGCACACAAACTTCCAATAGTTGCCATAATATCAAAGCTATTTATTATTAGTTCTTAGATAGTGCGGAATCTTGTTGGAGCGCAGTGGAGACCAATCCCTAATCTAAGCTTGAACAATACGTTTCATTGAAGAATAAAATACCAGAAGGGAAAATATATTTATATATCTGTCACCTTTTACTTGAATAACATTTGTTCTATGATAGAGACATAAACAAAGCGCTCTACAAAGCGCAGGTCCGGCTACACATAATTGGTAGGGATAAAACGTACGTTAGAACTTAAATTCATTTTAAATAAGACTAGAGAATTTGGTACACACAAATAAAAATACACTCCTTCTTCGCACTCTGTTGACAATTTGTCCCTTGGTGGTGTTCAACGGAATAGGTATCTTTCTCCACAAATAAACGAGCCAGTCGAAAGTGTGCTTTTCAATGTATTCATTTTTATATAATGAACAATAATAATATATAAAATACCAAGTTAATATATTAAGGAAATAAATATTGATCATAGGTGGTTATAAGAAAATGATTCAAAGAGAATACAACTTGGATGCCTTGTGATCTACTCTCGATTACCTACCACCATGCGTCCATTTCTAAAACACCACACTAAATATCAAATCCATTTATATAGGTATATAACTAAATGTATTAATTTGATTCTGCAATTATCATCCTATTATCTGGTTATTTTTACATCTTGAATCTTTGATTAATATGTCCGTTAATTCTATACTTTGATTATATAATATGCCTTAATCTCTAGTAAAAAAAGTAAGTTTAGAATTACATAGAGAACAAACTTCCTCTTTTCTTACCTTATCTGAGAATTCATGAGATCAATTTTCTCAAACCAATGTTTAAAACTATATTCATATTATTAATTTGAACATTAATTATAACAGCAAAAGTTACCAATTTTTTGAAATGCGCTTCTTCATACAACTTTTCTATAATTTTCGTGACTCTAGGTCTAGCTTATGAAGTAAAGTTTAAGTTATTTTATTGGGATTATTTGTTTTATCTGTTATTACTCCAAAATATTTTAAGCTATGCTATGTTATATCACTCTACGTATATCTAGAGTAAATCCAAACATGAAAGAGCTTTGAGGGTATAGTTATAAATTTTGAATTACATTCTGTCCCAGAGCACGACTTCACGGTATCAAATAATACGTGATCGGAGCGCGTTTACTCTGTGCAGTGTGGACAATGGATTTGTGAGCTTGTTTACTCTGGAAATTTTGAAATGCATGCGATAATATTCCTACTTTATTGCTGAAGATTATTTCAGCAGGATCTATGAGGTACCTGGAATCTCTACAAAATCCACCTTCTATATAGATAAACCCTGGTAAATAGGTATCGAAATGGTCTGCCCTACAACGCGAAACACGCTCAGGTGTTTAACCACAGAACAAAGACATTTTTCGGTGTCTTAACCTAACATAATATATTGAAAGACATTCAATGATATTTAAGCGAGCGTGTGTATCACGCTTAAATTTCTTTGGTGGCTTGTGGCGGATAAAATATCTTTATATATTTACAATGTGAATTGAGCCATATACTAGATACTCTCTTTTAAGTTTTTTTGTGATTTATTTCTGTTTACTTTCTTATATAATAGTATTTTGTGACATAACTTTGTATATAGTCTCTTTAAAATATTTTTAAAACTATGAAACTGTAAATAATAATTTAAAAGAGTGCCAATAAGTTTCTTGCTACTTTGCACAACACTTTTCATACATGAATAAATTACTTTTGAGTATTAAACATATTATCTAAAGGAGTCGGTGGCAACACAGCTATAGAGCTTCGTGGACGTTTTTATTGGTGGCGTCGCAGATCTGGTCGCTCCAACGCATCGTACAGTAGTACTAGTAGCCTCTCGGTCGCTTGAGTTGTATTTTCCCTGTTATCAGAAGATTTCTTTCAGGCGATGTTTCTGAATAAGTCAAATATGCTATGGAGGCAGATGGTCGATAATCTCGCGGTGACCCCCAGTTCATGCGGGACAGAAACATTTGTGCGGAGCGCAATCCAAGATATGCGAAGCATTTTACTCCAGCTACGATCAGCTTTTTTGAGGTCCACGTTTCATATTGAATGCAGCAAGTTACAAACAAATTTGTTATGTTACTATATTACAGCGATTGTAAAATATTCACTGATTGAAAAGAGTGGCTGTTAAATTTCTAATATCCTCTTCTCACGAGCTCAACTTTTTACGAACATATGGTGAACTCAGTAATATAAACGAAATATTTTTAGTGACGATCCAAAAGAGCCTAATTGAATGAAGTTTATTTGACTTTGACTTAGATAGCAATAGAAAAACTACACAAAGAGGAGGAGCATCCAACATAAAGATCGTGTTCAAGCTACAAAGCGTTTTAAATATCAAATATTACATAAAAATGCAACTCTTATGCCGACGACACTGCCTTGCTATTTCATGGAGACAGTTGGGCGGAGGTCTTTTCTTTGTCAGAGAAAGGACTATTCTTAGTACAAAACTGGCTTAAAATTAACATTCTTACTTTAAATTTAACGAAAACAAATTATATTACATTTTCAATAAAAGATTTTACTCAACCAAATAAAAATTTTACCTTATCTGCCCATACATGTGACATGGCTGATATAGAAAACTGTCTGTGCACTAAACTTGAAAGAGTTAACACCACCAAATACCTCGGAGTAATTATAGACAAAAATTTATCATGGTATCCTCAGTTAAATGTAGTTGCCAACAGAGCTAGAAAAGTGATCTGGATATTCAAACGCCTACATAAAGTCTGTGATATCAATCTTATTAAGTATATATATACATCTCTGATACAATCTATCCTTCTATATTGTATAATAATCTGGGGGGGTACTTTTAAAACTCAATTCTTAAGCATAGAACGAGCACAGAGAGCAATAATTAAATATATGCTAAGCAAAAATCGTCTGTATGATACCACAAAATTATATGAAGATGCGGACCTTTTATCTGTAAGAAAATTATATATATTGCAATGCATACTAAAAATACACAAAAGTAAATCTATAGATCCTTTGATTTTAAATAAACGTAAAAATAATACAGTAATTAAATGTAAATTTACTAAAACTAAATTTGCGTCTAAACAATTTGATGCACAGGCTACTAAATTATTATACAATACCGCTAATGAAATCTTAAATATATACACAAAGACATATAGGGAATGTAAAACTAGCGTTACAAAATGGCTGAAAACTCTTAATTATTTAGAAACTGAAAACTTGCTCGTATTCGTAAAACTACAAATTACCTTAGTTCATAGTTACAGTGGTCGCACATTCTTGAGACGATGACAAGTGTTTTTATGTAGGTATATTATTTACAAGTTTAGTGTGAGCCACGCAAATATTAATCTACCTTCAATATTGAAACAATTTTTAGTTTGTTTATTTTATGCCTAAGATTGGTTTATTTAACTATAATTCATGTTTTTGTTAAATGTGTAAGCATTCTTATCCGTTGGAAAGAGCGGTCTTCCCTAACACAGGTTCTGCGAACTTAAAAGGGAAGTCCTAAAAATACTATTTACTAAAATGCTAAATAAATAAATTTTTGATTTTGATTTTTTTGATCTTAAAACTAATTTTCGTATTATCTGAGAACTATAAATTTCGATTGGACAAATGTTTTTTAATGGTTTAAGAAATTATTTTCCTTAATTCCTTACAATACACTTTATGCGATTAAAGAATAAATTATATTTTGTACAATTATTTGTTTAAAAAGTTATACTCGCATACAGAATACTAAAATACGTAATTTAAACAAACAAAATTTTATTCGTCTTTTAACGTATTAGAGGTACTGTTGCGAATAATTAGAACTTTATGCTTGTCATGCCTACTAATTAACCACAGAAGAGAGATTAAGTAACTATGTCGCTTATCTTAAACAGAAAACACAAATTATCATAATTTCTGTTACAGATAAAAATGCATTTATTTTATATGACTTAAATAATGTATGTCAGCTAAATTTACTTTTTTGTTTCGTCTTAATTAGCAAATTAATAAATAAAAAAATTAGTAAATTAAAAGGGGCGAAATGTGCACTGCTGCCCATTAGTATTTGCGATGGTTTAAGTGAAGTGAAGTGAAGTGCCCGATTTTTATTTAAGTTTATAAAAAACTTTTAAATCTATTAAATCTGTTAAATACAGTATGGAAATGACTGTAGGAATATATTCTACATCAGCCCACGATAATTGAACAACACATATTGTGACATCAACACCGCAGGCCAGGCAATTAGTCATTAATGCATTAATGTTTCAATTATAATTTAAAATAACAATTGAATACAATATACATTTAATATTCTGACACATATGAACGATGCTATGTAAATACAATTAGTTCTACTGTACTATTGTTCTAGCTATCATACTATTGAGCTATTAGATCTCAATAATTTGTTTTTAATTGTATAAAGTGGCTTTTATCGTTATCATATTGTTTAATTCAACGATTTATTACAAGATGCGATAGTTAAGATAAAGCTGTCCACACACGCGACGTTTGAAACGCTATGCAAGGAGCAGCTAACACGTGACAACTGTTCCTTTCTTCAGAACTGATAATAAATGCCTTAGACGTTGATTCATTGACGCTTAGATAATTTTGCGTATTCTAAAGATATTATAATACATTCAATTAAATATTTATACATAATAAGTCATGAGCAAACAAATAATACGTATAATAATAACAATAAAAAAAACATTTGCAAACGCATTAACATGCGTACAAAGACACATGTCAGAAGTGAAACTTGCATGGTGCATGAACCTCTAAACTGCATATGAATTCCTGGTACGTGTTGCTAGGATGACACATGATTTGTTTAAAGTGGCTTTTATCGTTTTAATATTGTTAATTGCAACGCTTTATTACATGATGGGAAAGTTGACATAAAGCTGTCCACACACGCGACGTGTAAAACGCTGTACAAGCAGCAGCTAATTAATTAAGGACTGGTCTCCGCTGCGCTCCAACTAGTTACCGTCGCGTAGTCGCGTCGGGTACTTGTATCAGTCTCGAGCAATGTGGGACGTTGATGAGCCACATGTTTTGTTAAACTTTGATAATAATTGAAACAAAAATGTCGGGTTGCGTAGTAAAACTTTGTAAAAATAATACTACATGAAATAATAATGACACTGGGATCACGTATAATTATATTTTACTAGCTGACCCAGCAAACGTTATATTGCTATATAAAATAATAAAAAAATTTTTGGAGTTTTAAAAGTAGATGCAACCGATTCTCAGAACTTTCAAATTTATTGTACTACAATTAATGTAAGTATTGATCCATTGCCATCTTGCAACCCTATAGCGGATATGTGGATGGAACAGAATTATATAAAATTCGCGATTCAAAAATAGGGGTTGTAGCGGGTTGAAAATTTAGGGTTGTATGAATTTTTTAACGCTGTATCATAAAAACAAAAAATTACGTCCAAAAAAATTAAAATAAAAATTTAGGGGGGTTTTACCACCCCTAACATTTAGGGGGATGAAAAATACATAGTAGCCGATTCACAAACCTACTGAAAATGCATATAAAATTTGGTAAAAATCAGTAAAGCCGTTTTGGAGGAGTAAGGTAACTAACATTGTGACACGAGAATTTTATATATAAGATTAATTTTAATGTAAAATAACACGAAGCTTATGTTACAAATTTTGAAATAAGCCATTAGGTGTCAAGATGCCACGCACACAAACTTCCAATAGTTGCCATAATATCAAAGCTATTTATTATTAGTTCTTAGATAGTGCGGAATCTTGTTGGAGCGCAGTGGAGACCAATCCCTAATCTAAGCTTGAACAATACGTTTCATTGAAGAATAAAATACCAGAAGGGAAAATATATTTATATATCTGTCACCTTTTACTTGAATAACATTTGTTCTATGATAGAGACATAAACAAAGCGCTCTACAAAGCGCAGGTCCGGCTACACATAATTGGTAGGGATAAAACGTACGTTAGAACTTAAATTCATTTTAAATAAGACTAGAGAATTTGGTACACACAAATAAAAATACACTCCTTCTTCGCACTCTGTTGACAATTTGTCCCTTGGTGGTGTTCAACGGAATAGGTATCTTTCTCCACAAATAAACGAGCCAGTCGAAAGTGTGCTTTTCAATGTATTCATTTTTATATAATGAACAATAATAATATATAAAATACCAAGTTAATATATTAAGGAAATAAATATTGATCATAGGTGGTTATAAGAAAATGATTCAAAGAGAATACAACTTGGATGCCTTGTGATCTACTCTCGATTACCTACCACCATGCGTCCATTTCTAAAACACCACACTAAATATCAAATCCATTTATATAGGTATATAACTAAATGTATTAATTTGATTCTGCAATTATCATCCTATTATCTGGTTATTTTTACATCTTGAATCTTTGATTAATATGTCCGTTAATTCTATACTTTGATTATATAATATGCCTTAATCTCTAGTAAAAAAAGTAAGTTTAGAATTACATAGAGAACAAACTTCCTCTTTTCTTACCTTATCTGAGAATTCATGAGATCAATTTTCTCAAACCAATGTTTAAAACTATATTCATATTATTAATTTGAACATTAATTATAACAGCAAAAGTTACCAATTTTTTGAAATGCGCTTCTTCATACAACTTTTCTATAATTTTCGTGACTCTAGGTCTAGCTTATGAAGTAAAGTTTAAGTTATTTTATTGGGATTATTTGTTTTATCTGTTATTACTCCAAAATATTTTAAGCTATGCTATGTTATATCACTCTACGTATATCTAGAGTAAATCCAAACATGAAAGAGCTTTGAGGGTATAGTTATAAATTTTGAATTACATTCTGTCCCAGAGCACGACTTCACGGTATCAAATAATACGTGATCGGAGCGCGTTTACTCTGTGCAGTGTGGACAATGGATTTGTGAGCTTGTTTACTCTGGAAATTTTGAAATGCATGCGATAATATTCCTACTTTATTGCTGAAGATTATTTCAGCAGGATCTATGAGGTACCTGGAATCTCTACAAAATCCACCTTCTATATAGATAAACCCTGGTAAATAGGTATCGAAATGGTCTGCCCTACAACGCGAAACACGCTCAGGTGTTTAACCACAGAACAAAGACATTTTTCGGTGTCTTAACCTAACATAATATATTGAAAGACATTCAATGATATTTAAGCGAGCGTGTGTATCACGCTTAAATTTCTTTGGTGGCTTGTGGCGGATAAAATATCTTTATATATTTACAATGTGAATTGAGCCATATACTAGATACTCTCTTTTAAGTTTTTTTGTGATTTATTTCTGTTTACTTTCTTATATAATAGTATTTTGTGACATAACTTTGTATATAGTCTCTTTAAAATATTTTTAAAACTATGAAACTGTAAATAATAATTTAAAAGAGTGCCAATAAGTTTCTTGCTACTTTGCACAACACTTTTCATACATGAATAAATTACTTTTGAGTATTAAACATATTATCTAAAGGAGTCGGTGGCAACACAGCTATAGAGCTTCGTGGACGTTTTTATTGGTGGCGTCGCAGATCTGGTCGCTCCAACGCATCGTACAGTAGTACTAGTAGCCTCTCGGTCGCTTGAGTTGTATTTTCCCTGTTATCAGAAGATTTCTTTCAGGCGATGTTTCTGAATAAGTCAAATATGCTATGGAGGCAGATGGTCGATAATCTCGCGGTGACCCCCAGTTCATGCGGGACAGAAACATTTGTGCGGAGCGCAATCCAAGATATGCGAAGCATTTTACTCCAGCTACGATCAGCTTTTTTGAGGTCCACGTTTCATATTGAATGCAGCAAGTTACAAACAAATTTGTTATGTTACTATATTACAGCGATTGTAAAATATTCACTGATTGAAAAGAGTGGCTGTTAAATTTCTAATATCCTCTTCTCACGAGCTCAACTTTTTACGAACATATGGTGAACTCAGTAATATAAACGAAATATTTTTAGTGACGATCCAAAAGAGCCTAATTGAATGAAGTTTATTTGACTTTGACTTAGATAGCAATAGAAAAACTACACAAAGAGGAGGAGCATCCAACATAAAGATCGTGTTCAAGCTACAAAGCGTTTTAAATATCAAATATTACATAAAAATGCAACTCTTATGCCGACGACACTGCCTTGCTATTTCATGGAGACAGTTGGGCGGAGGTCTTTTCTTTGTCAGAGAAAGGACTATTCTTAGTACAAAACTGGCTTAAAATTAACATTCTTACTTTAAATTTAACGAAAACAAATTATATTACATTTTCAATAAAAGATTTTACTCAACCAAATAAAAATTTTACCTTATCTGCCCATACATGTGACATGGCTGATATAGAAAACTGTCTGTGCACTAAACTTGAAAGAGTTAACACCACCAAATACCTCGGAGTAATTATAGACAAAAATTTATCATGGTATCCTCAGTTAAATGTAGTTGCCAACAGAGCTAGAAAAGTGATCTGGATATTCAAACGCCTACATAAAGTCTGTGATATCAATCTTATTAAGTATATATATACATCTCTGATACAATCTATCCTTCTATATTGTATAATAATCTGGGGGGGTACTTTTAAAACTCAATTCTTAAGCATAGAACGAGCACAGAGAGCAATAATTAAATATATGCTAAGCAAAAATCGTCTGTATGATACCACAAAATTATATGAAGATGCGGACCTTTTATCTGTAAGAAAATTATATATATTGCAATGCATACTAAAAATACACAAAAGTAAATCTATAGATCCTTTGATTTTAAATAAACGTAAAAATAATACAGTAATTAAATGTAAATTTACTAAAACTAAATTTGCGTCTAAACAATTTGATGCACAGGCTACTAAATTATACAATACCGCTAATGAAATCTTAAATATATACACAAAGACATATAGGGAATGTAAAACTAGCGTTACAAAATGGCTGAAAACTCTTAATTATTTAGAAACTGAAAACTTGCTCGTATTCGTAAAACTACAAATTACCTTAGTTCATAGTTACAGTGGTCGCACATTCTTGAGACGATGACAAGTGTTTTTATGTAGGTATATTATTTACAAGTTTAGTGTGAGCCACGCAAATATTAATCTACCTTCAATATTGAAACAATTTTTAGTTTGTTTATTTTATGCCTAAGATTGGTTTATTTAACTATAATTCATGTTTTTGTTAAATGTGTAAGCATTCTTATCCGTTGGAAAGAGCGGTCTTCCCTAACACAGGTTCTGCGAACTTAAAAGGGAAGTCCTAAAAATACTATTTACTAAAATGCTAAATAAATAAATTTTTGATTTTGATTTTTTTGATCTTAAAACTAATTTTCGTATTATCTGAGAACTATAAATTTCGATTGGACAAATGTTTTTTAATGGTTTAAGAAATTATTTTCCTTAATTCCTTACAATACACTTTATGCGATTAAAGAATAAATTATATTTTGTACAATTATTTGTTTAAAAAGTTATACTCGCATACAGAATACTAAAATACGTAATTTAAACAAACAAAATTTTATTCGTCTTTTAACGTATTAGAGGTACTGTTGCGAATAATTAGAACTTTATGCTTGTCATGCCTACTAATTAACCACAGAAGAGAGATTAAGTAACTATGTCGCTTATCTTAAACAGAAAACACAAATTATCATAATTTCTGTTACAGATAAAAATGCATTTATTTTATATGACTTAAATAATGTATGTCAGCTAAATTTACTTTTTTGTTTCGTCTTAATTAGCAAATTAATAAATAAAAAAATTAGTAAATTAAAAGGGGCGAAATGTGCACTGCTGCCCATTAGTATTTGCGATGGTTTAAGTGAAGTGAAGTGAAGTGCCCGATTTTTATTTAAGTTTATAAAAAACTTTTAAATCTATTAAATCTGTTAAATACAGTATGGAAATGACTGTAGGAATATATTCTACATCAGCCCACGATAATTGAACAACACATATTGTGACATCAACACCGCAGGCCAGGCAATTAGTCATTAATGCATTAATGTTTCAATTATAATTTAAAATAACAATTGAATACAATATACATTTAATATTCTGACACATATGAACGATGCTATGTAAATACAATTAGTTCTACTGTACTATTGTTCTAGCTATCATACTATTGAGCTATTAGATCTCAATAATTTGTTTTTAATTGTATAAAGTGGCTTTTATCGTTATCATATTGTTTAATTCAACGATTTATTACAAGATGCGATAGTTAAGATAAAGCTGTCCACACACGCGACGTTTGAAACGCTATGCAAGGAGCAGCTAACACGTGACAACTGTTCCTTTCTTCAGAACTGATAATAAATGCCTTAGACGTTGATTCATTGACGCTTAGATAATTTTGCGTATTCTAAAGATATTATAATACATTCAATTAAATATTTATACATAATAAGTCATACAAATAATACGTATAATAATAACAATAAAAAAAACATTTGCAAACGCATTAACATGCGTACAAAGACACATGTCAGAAGTGAAACTTGCATGGTGCATGAACCTCTAAACTGCATATGAATTCCTGGTACGTGTTGCTAGGATGACACATGATTTGTTTAAAGTGGCTTTTATCGTTTTAATATTGTTAATTGCAACGCTTTATTACATGATGGGAAAGTTGACATAAAGCTGTCCACACACGCGACGTGTAAAACGCTGTACAAGCAGCAGCTAATTAATTAAGGACTGGTCTCCGCTGCGCTCCAACTAGTTACCGTCGCGTAGTCGCGTCGGGTACTTGTATCAGTCTCGAGCAATGTGGGACGTTGATGAGCCACATGTTTTGTTAAACTTTGATAATAATTGAAACAAAAATGTCGGGTTGCGTAGTAAAACTTTGTAAAAATAATACTACATGAAATAATAATGACACTGGGATCACGTATAATTATATTTTACTAGCTGACCCAGCAAACGTTATATTGCTATATAAAATAATAAAAAAATTTTTGGAGTTTTAAAAGTAGATGCAACCGATTCTCAGAACTTTCAAATTTATTGTACTACAATTAATGTAAGTATTGATCCATTGCCATCTTGCAACCCTATAGCGGATATGTGGATGGAACAGAATTATATAAAATTCGCGATTCAAAAATAGGGGTTGTAGCGGGTTGAAAATTTAGGGTTGTATGAATTTTTTAACGCTGTATCATAAAAACAAAAAATTACGTCCAAAAAAATTAAAATAAAAATTTAGGGGGGTTTTACCACCCCTAACATTTAGGGGGATGAAAAATACATAGTAGCCGATTCACAAACCTACTGAAAATGCATATAAAATTTGGTAAAAATCAGTAAAGCCGTTTTGGAGGAGTAAGGTAACTAACATTGTGACACGAGAATTTTATATATAAGATTAATTTTAATGTAAAATAACACGAAGCTTATGTTACAAATTTTGAAATAAGCCATTAGGTGTCAAGATGCCACGCACACAAACTTCCAATAGTTGCCATAATATCAAAGCTATTTATTATTAGTTCTTAGATAGTGCGGAATCTTGTTGGAGCGCAGTGGAGACCAATCCCTAATCTAAGCTTGAACAATACGTTTCATTGAAGAATAAAATACCAGAAGGGAAAATATATTTATATATCTGTCACCTTTTACTTGAATAACATTTGTTCTATGATAGAGACATAAACAAAGCGCTCTACAAAGCGCAGGTCCGGCTACACATAATTGGTAGGGATAAAACGTACGTTAGAACTTAAATTCATTTTAAATAAGACTAGAGAATTTGGTACACACAAATAAAAATACACTCCTTCTTCGCACTCTGTTGACAATTTGTCCCTTGGTGGTGTTCAACGGAATAGGTATCTTTCTCCACAAATAAACGAGCCAGTCGAAAGTGTGCTTTTCAATGTATTCATTTTTATATAATGAACAATAATAATATATAAAATACCAAGTTAATATATTAAGGAAATAAATATTGATCATAGGTGGTTATAAGAAAATGATTCAAAGAGAATACAACTTGGATGCCTTGTGATCTACTCTCGATTACCTACCACCATGCGTCCATTTCTAAAACACCACACTAAATATCAAATCCATTTATATAGGTATATAACTAAATGTATTAATTTGATTCTGCAATTATCATCCTATTATCTGGTTATTTTTACATCTTGAATCTTTGATTAATATGTCCGTTAATTCTATACTTTGATTATATAATATGCCTTAATCTCTAGTAAAAAAAGTAAGTTTAGAATTACATAGAGAACAAACTTCCTCTTTTCTTACCTTATCTGAGAATTCATGAGATCAATTTTCTCAAACCAATGTTTAAAACTATATTCATATTATTAATTTGAACATTAATTATAACAGCAAAAGTTACCAATTTTTTGAAATGCGCTTCTTCATACAACTTTTCTATAATTTTCGTGACTCTAGGTCTAGCTTATGAAGTAAAGTTTAAGTTATTTTATTGGGATTATTTGTTTTATCTGTTATTACTCCAAAATATTTTAAGCTATGCTATGTTATATCACTCTACGTATATCTAGAGTAAATCCAAACATGAAAGAGCTTTGAGGGTATAGTTATAAATTTTGAATTACATTCTGTCCCAGAGCACGACTTCACGGTATCAAATAATACGTGATCGGAGCGCGTTTACTCTGTGCAGTGTGGACAATGGATTTGTGAGCTTGTTTACTCTGGAAATTTTGAAATGCATGTGATAATATTCCTACTTTATTGCTGAAGATTATTTCAGCAGGATCTATGAGGTACCTGGAATCTCTACAAAATCCACCTTCTATATAGATAAACCCTGGTAAATAGGTATCGAAATGGTCTGCCCTACAACGCGAAACACGCTCAGGTGTTTAACCACAGAACAAAGACATTTTTCGGTGTCTTAACCTAACATAATATATTGAAAGACATTCAATGATATTTAAGCGAGCGTGTGTATCACGCTTAAATTTCTTTGGTGGCTTGTGGCGGATAAAATATCTTTATATATTTACAATGTGAATTGAGCCATATACTAGATACTCTCTTTTAAGTTTTTTTGTGATTTATTTCTGTTTACTTTCTTATATAATAGTATTTTGTGACATAACTTTGTATATAGTCTCTTTAAAATATTTTTAAAACTATGAAACTGTAAATAATAATTTAAAAGAGTGCCAATAAGTTTCTTGCTACTTTGCACAACACTTTTCATACATGAATAAATTACTTTTGAGTATTAAACATATTATCTAAAGGAGTCGGTGGCAACACAGCTATAGAGCTTCGTGGACGTTTTTATTGGTGGCGTCGCAGATCTGGTCGCTCCAACGCATCGTACAGTAGTACTAGTAGCCTCTCGGTCGCTTGATTTGAATTGTCCCTGTTATCAGAAGTTTTCTTTCAGGCGATGTTTCTGAATAAGTCAAATATGCTATGGAGGCAGATGGTCGATAATCTCGCGGTGACCCCCAGTTCATGCGGGACAGAAACATTTGTGCGGAGCGCAATCCAAGATATGCGAAGCATTTTACTCCAGCTACGATCAGCTTTTTTGAGGTCCACGTTTCATATTGAATGCAGCAAGTTACAAACAAATTTGTTATGTTACTATATTACAGCGATTGTAAAATATTCACTGATTGAAAAGAGTGGCTGTTAAATTTCTAATATCCTCTTCTCACGAGCTCAACTTTTTACGAACATATGGTGAACTCAGTAATATAAACGAAATATTTTTAGTGACGATCCAAAAGAGCCTAATTGAATGAAGTTTATTTGACTTTGACTTAGATAGCAATAGAAAAACTACACAAAGAGGAGGAGCATCCAACATAAAGATCGTGTTCAAGCTACAAAGCGTTTTAAATATCAAATATTACATAAAAATGCAACTCTTATGCCGACGACACTGCCTTGCTATTTCATGGAGACAGTTGGGCGGAGGTCTTTTCTTTGTCAGAGAAAGGACTATTCTTAGTACAAAACTGGCTTAAAATTAACATTCTTACTTTAAATTTAACGAAAACAAATTATATTACATTTTCAATAAAAGATTTTACTCAACCAAATAAAAATTTTACCTTATCTGCCCATACATGTGACATGGCTGATATAGAAAACTGTCTGTGCACTAAACTTGAAAGAGTTAACACCACCAAATACCTCGGAGTAATTATAGACAAAAATTTATCATGGTATCCTCAGTTAAATGTAGTTGCCAACAGAGCTAGAAAAGTGATCTGGATATTCAAACGCCTACATAAAGTCTGTGATATCAATCTTATTAAGTATATATATACATCTCTGATACAATCTATCCTTCTATATTGTATAATAATCTGGGGGGGTACTTTTAAAACTCAATTCTTAAGCATAGAACGAGCACAGAGAGCAATAATTAAATATATGCTAAGCAAAAATCGTCTGTATGATACCACAAAATTATATGAAGATGCGGACCTTTTATCTGTAAGAAAATTATATATATTGCAATGCATACTAAAAATACACAAAAGTAAATCTATAGATCCTTTGATTTTAAATAAACGTAAAAATAATACAGTAATTAAATGTAAATTTACTAAAACTAAATTTGCGTCTAAACAATTTGATGCACAGGCTACTAAATTATACAATACCGCTAATGAAATCTTAAATATATACACAAAGACATATAGGGAATGTAAAACTAGCGTTACAAAATGGCTGAAAACTCTTAATTATTTAGAAACTGAAAACTTGCTCGTATTCGTAAAACTACAAATTACCTTAGTTCATAGTTACAGTGGTCGCACATTCTTGAGACGATGACAAGTGTTTTTATGTAGGTATATTATTTACAAGTTTAGTGTGAGCCACGCAAATATTAATCTACCTTCAATATTGAAACAATTTTTAGTTTGTTTATTTTATGCCTAAGATTGGTTTATTTAACTATAATTCATGTTTTTGTTAAATGTGTAAGCATTCTTATCCGTTGGAAAGAGCGGTCTTCCCTAACACAGGTTCTGCGAACTTAAAAGGGAAGTCCTAAAAATACTATTTACTAAAATGCTAAATAAATAAATTTTTGATTTTGATTTTTTTGATCTTAAAACTAATTTTCGTATTATCTGAGAACTATAAATTTCGATTGGACAAATGTTTTTTAATGGTTTAAGAAATTATTTTCCTTAATTCCTTACAATACACTTTATGCGATTAAAGAATAAATTATATTTTGTACAATTATTTGTTTAAAAAGTTATACTCGCATACAGAATACTAAAATACGTAATTTAAACAAACAAAATTTTATTCGTCTTTTAACGTATTAGAGGTACTGTTGCGAATAATTAGAACTTTATGCTTGTCATGCCTACTAATTAACCACAGAAGAGAGATTAAGTAACTATGTCGCTTATCTTAAACAGAAAACACAAATTATCATAATTTCTGTTACAGATAAAAATGCATTTATTTTATATGACTTAAATAATGTATGTCAGCTAAATTTACTTTTTTGTTTCGTCTTAATTAGCAAATTAATAAATAAAAAAATTAGTAAATTAAAAGGGGCGAAATGTGCACTGCTGCCCATTAGTATTTGCGATGGTTTAAGTGAAGTGAAGTGAAGTGCCCGATTTTTATTTAAGTTTATAAAAAACTTTTAAATCTATTAAATCTGTTAAATACAGTATGGAAATGACTGTAGGAATATATTCTACATCAGCCCACGATAATTGAACAACACATATTGTGACATCAACACCGCAGGCCAGGCAATTAGTCATTAATGCATTAATGTTTCAATTATAATTTAAAATAACAATTGAATACAATATACATTTAATATTCTGACACATATGAACGATGCTATGTAAATACAATTAGTTCTACTGTACTATTGTTCTAGCTATCATACTATTGAGCTATTAGATCTCAATAATTTGTTTTTAATTGTATAAAGTGGCTTTTATCGTTATCATATTGTTTAATTCAACGATTTATTACAAGATGCGATAGTTAAGATAAAGCTGTCCACACACGCGACGTTTGAAACGCTATGCAAGGAGCAGCTAACACGTGACAACTGTTCCTTTCTTCAGAACTGATAATAAATGCCTTAGACGTTGATTCATTGACGCTTAGATAATTTTGCGTATTCTAAAGATATTATAATACATTCAATTAAATATTTATACATAATAAGTCATGAGCAAACAAATAATACGTATAATAATAACAATAAAAAAAACATTTGCAAACGCATTAACATGCGTACAAAGACACATGTCAGAAGTGAAACTTGCATGGTGCATGAACCTCTAAACTGCATATGAATTCCTGGTACGTGTTGCTAGGATGACACATGATTTGTTTAAAGTGGCTTTTATCGTTTTAATATTGTTAATTGCAACGCTTTATTACATGATGGGAAAGTTGACATAAAGCTGTCCACACACGCGACGTGTAAAACGCTGTACAAGCAGCAGCTAATTAATTAAGGACTGGTCTCCGCTGCGCTCCAACTAGTTACCGTCGCGTAGTCGCGTCGGGTACTTGTATCAGTCTCGAGCAATGTGGGACGTTGATGAGCCACATGTTTTGTTAAACTTTGATAATAATTGAAACAAAAATGTCGGGTTGCGTAGTAAAACTTTGTAAAAATAATACTACATGAAATAATAATGACACTGGGATCACGTATAATTATATTTTACTAGCTGACCCAGCAAACGTTATATTGCTATATAAAATAATAAAAAAATTTTTGGAGTTTTAAAAGTAGATGCAACCGATTCTCAGAACTTTCAAATTTATTGTACTACAATTAATGTAAGTATTGATCCATTGCCATCTTGCAACCCTATAGCGGATATGTGGATGGAACAGAATTATATAAAATTCGCGATTCAAAAATAGGGGTTGTAGCGGGTTGAAAATTTAGGGTTGTATGAATTTTTTAACGCTGTATCATAAAAACAAAAAATTACGTCCAAAAAAATTAAAATAAAAATTTAGGGGGGTTTTACCACCCCTAACATTTAGGGGGATGAAAAATACATAGTAGCCGATTCACAAACCTACTGAAAATGCATATAAAATTTGGTAAAAATCAGTAAAGCCGTTTTGGAGGAGTAAGGTAACTAACATTGTGACACGAGAATTTTATATATAAGATTAATTTTAATGTAAAATAACACGAAGCTTATGTTACAAATTTTGAAATAAGCCATTAGGTGTCAAGATGCCACGCACACAAACTTCCAATAGTTGCCATAATATCAAAGCTATTTATTATTAGTTCTTAGATAGTGCGGAATCTTGTTGGAGCGCAGTGGAGACCAATCCCTAATCTAAGCTTGAACAATACGTTTCATTGAAGAATAAAATACCAGAAGGGAAAATATATTTATATATCTGTCACCTTTTACTTGAATAACATTTGTTCTATGATAGAGACATAAACAAAGCGCTCTACAAAGCGCAGGTCCGGCTACACATAATTGGTAGGGATAAAACGTACGTTAGAACTTAAATTCATTTTAAATAAGACTAGAGAATTTGGTACACACAAATAAAAATACACTCCTTCTTCGCACTCTGTTGACAATTTGTCCCTTGGTGGTGTTCAACGGAATAGGTATCTTTCTCCACAAATAAACGAGCCAGTCGAAAGTGTGCTTTTCAATGTATTCATTTTTATATAATGAACAATAATAATATATAAAATACCAAGTTAATATATTAAGGAAATAAATATTGATCATAGGTGGTTATAAGAAAATGATTCAAAGAGAATACAACTTGGATGCCTTGTGATCTACTCTCGATTACCTACCACCATGCGTCCATTTCTAAAACACCACACTAAATATCAAATCCATTTATATAGGTATATAACTAAATGTATTAATTTGATTCTGCAATTATCATCCTATTATCTGGTTATTTTTACATCTTGAATCTTTGATTAATATGTCCGTTAATTCTATACTTTGATTATATAATATGCCTTAATCTCTAGTAAAAAAAGTAAGTTTAGAATTACATAGAGAACAAACTTCCTCTTTTCTTACCTTATCTGAGAATTCATGAGATCAATTTTCTCAAACCAATGTTTAAAACTATATTCATATTATTAATTTGAACATTAATTATAACAGCAAAAGTTACCAATTTTTTGAAATGCGCTTCTTCATACAACTTTTCTATAATTTTCGTGACTCTAGGTCTAGCTTATGAAGTAAAGTTTAAGTTATTTTATTGGGATTATTTGTTTTATCTGTTATTACTCCAAAATATTTTAAGCTATGCTATGTTATATCACTCTACGTATATCTAGAGTAAATCCAAACATGAAAGAGCTTTGAGGGTATAGTTATAAATTTTGAATTACATTCTGTCCCAGAGCACGACTTCACGGTATCAAATAATACGTGATCGGAGCGCGTTTACTCTGTGCAGTGTGGACAATGGATTTGTGAGCTTGTTTACTCTGGAAATTTTGAATTGCATGCGATAATATTCCTACTTTATTGCTGAAGATTATTTCAGCAGGATCTATGAGGTACCTGGAATCTCTACAAAATCCACCTTCTATATAGATAAACCCTGGTGAATAGGTATCGAAATGGTCTGCCCTACAACGCGAAACACGCTCAGGTGTTTAACCACAGAACAAAGACATTTTTCGGTGTCTTAACCTAACATAATATATTGAAAGACATTCAATGATATTTAAGCGAGCGTGTGTATCACGCTTAAATTTCTTTGGTGGCTTGTGGCGGATAAAATATCTTTATATATTTACAATGTGAATTGAGCCATATACTAGATACTCTCTTTTAAGTTTTTTTGTGATTTATTTCTGTTTACTTTCTTATATAATAGTATTTTGTGACATAACTTTGTATATAGTCTCTTTAAAATATTTTTAAAACTATGAAACTGTAAATAATAATTTAAAAGAGTGCCAATAAGTTTCTTGCTACTTTGCACAACACTTTTCATACATGAATAAATTACTTTTGAGTATTAAACATATTATCTAAAGGAGTCGGTGGCAACACAGCTATAGAGCTTCGTGGACGTTTTTATTGGTGGCGTCGCAGATCTGGTCGCTCCAACGCATCGTACAGTAGTACTAGTAGCCTCTCGGTCGCTTGAGTTGTATTTTCCCTGTTATCAGAAGATTTCTTTCAGGCGATGTTTCTGAATAAGTCAAATATGCTATGGAGGCAGATGGTCGATAATCTCGCGGTGACCCCCAGTTCATGCGGGACAGAAACATTTGTGCGGAGCGCAATCCAAGATATGCGAAGCATTTTACTCCAGCTACGATCAGCTTTTTTGAGGTCCACGTTTCATATTGAATGCAGCAAGTTACAAACAAATTTGTTATGTTACTATATTACAGCGATTGTAAAATATTCACTGATTGAAAAGAGTGGCTGTTAAATTTCTAATATCCTCTTCTCACGAGCTCAACTTTTTACGAACATATGGTGAACTCAGTAATATAAACGAAATATTTTTAGTGACGATCCAAAAGAGCCTAATTGAATGAAGTTTATTTGACTTTGACTTAGATAGCAATAGAAAAACTACACAAAGAGGAGGAGCATCCAACATAAAGATCGTGTTCAAGCTACAAAGCGTTTTAAATATCAAATATTACATAAAAATGCAACTCTTATGCCGACGACACTGCCTTGCTATTTCATGGAGACAGTTGGGCGGAGGTCTTTTCTTTGTCAGAGAAAGGACTATTCTTAGTACAAAACTGGCTTAAAATTAACATTCTTACTTTAAATTTAACGAAAACAAATTATATTACATTTTCAATAAAAGATTTTACTCAACCAAATAAAAATTTTACCTTATCTGCCCATACATGTGACATGGCTGATATAGAAAACTGTCTGTGCACTAAACTTGAAAGAGTTAACACCACCAAATACCTCGGAGTAATTATAGACAAAAATTTATCATGGTATCCTCAGTTAAATGTAGTTGCCAACAGAGCTAGAAAAGTGATCTGGATATTCAAACGCCTACATAAAGTCTGTGATATCAATCTTATTAAGTATATATATACATCTCTGATACAATCTATCCTTCTATATTGTATAATAATCTGGGGGGGTACTTTTAAAACTCAATTCTTAAGCATAGAACGAGCACAGAGAGCAATAATTAAATATATGCTAAGCAAAAATCGTCTGTATGATACCACAAAATTATATGAAGATGCGGACCTTTTATCTGTAAGAAAATTATATATATTGCAATGCATACTAAAAATACACAAAAGTAAATCTATAGATCCTTTGATTTTAAATAAACGTAAAAATAATACAGTAATTAAATGTAAATTTACTAAAACTAAATTTGCGTCTAAACAATTTGATGCACAGGCTACTAAATTATACAATACCGCTAATGAAATCTTAAATATATACACAAAGACATATAGGGAATGTAAAACTAGCGTTACAAAATGGCTGAAAACTCTTAATTATTTAGAAACTGAAAACTTGCTCGTATTCGTAAAACTACAAATTACCTTAGTTCATAGTTACAGTGGTCGCACATTCTTGAGACGATGACAAGTGTTTTTATGTAGGTATATTATTTACAAGTTTAGTGTGAGCCACGCAAATATTAATCTACCTTCAATATTGAAACAATTTTTAGTTTGTTTATTTTATGCCTAAGATTGGTTTATTTAACTATAATTCATGTTTTTGTTAAATGTGTAAGCATTCTTATCCGTTGGAAAGAGCGGTCTTCCCTAACACAGGTTCTGCGAACTTAAAAGGGAAGTCCTAAAAATACTATTTACTAAAATGCTAAATAAATAAATTTTTGATTTTGATTTTTTTGATCTTAAAACTAATTTTCGTATTATCTGAGAACTATAAATTTCGATTGGACAAATGTTTTTTAATGGTTTAAGAAATTATTTTCCTTAATTCCTTACAATACACTTTATGCGATTAAAGAATAAATTATATTTTGTACAATTATTTGTTTAAAAAGTTATACTCGCATACAGAATACTAAAATACGTAATTTAAACAAACAAAATTTTATTCGTCTTTTAACGTATTAGAGGTACTGTTGCGAATAATTAGAACTTTATGCTTGTCATGCCTACTAATTAACCACAGAAGAGAGATTAAGTAACTATGTCGCTTATCTTAAACAGAAAACACAAATTATCATAATTTCTGTTACAGATAAAAATGCATTTATTTTATATGACTTAAATAATGTATGTCAGCTAAATTTACTTTTTTGTTTCGTCTTAATTAGCAAATTAATAAATAAAAAAATTAGTAAATTAAAAGGGGCGAAATGTGCACTGCTGCCCATTAGTATTTGCGATGGTTTAAGTGAAGTGAAGTGAAGTGCCCGATTTTTATTTAAGTTTATAAAAAACTTTTAAATCTATTAAATCTGTTAAATACAGTATGGAAATGACTGTAGGAATATATTCTACATCAGCCCACGATAATTGAACAACACATATTGTGACATCAACACCGCAGGCCAGGCAATTAGTCATTAATGCATTAATGTTTCAATTATAATTTAAAATAACAATTGAATACAATATACATTTAATATTCTGACACATATGAACGATGCTATGTAAATACAATTAGTTCTACTGTACTATTGTTCTAGCTATCATACTATTGAGCTATTAGATCTCAATAATTTGTTTTTAATTGTATAAAGTGGCTTTTATCGTTATCATATTGTTTAATTCAACGATTTATTACAAGATGCGATAGTTAAGATAAAGCTGTCCACACACGCGACGTTTGAAACGCTATGCAAGGAGCAGCTAACACGTGACAACTGTTCCTTTCTTCAGAACTGATAATAAATGCCTTAGACGTTGATTCATTGACGCTTAGATAATTTTGCGTATTCTAAAGATATTATAATACATTCAATTAAATATTTATACATAATAAGTCATGAGCAAACAAATAATACGTATAATAATAACAATAAAAAAAACATTTGCAAACGCATTAACATGCGTACAAAGACACATGTCAGAAGTGAAACTTGCATGGTGCATGAACCTCTAAACTGCATATGAATTCCTGGTACGTGTTGCTAGGATGACACATGATTTGTTTAAAGTGGCTTTTATCGTTTTAATATTGTTAATTGCAACGCTTTATTACATGATGGGAAAGTTGACATAAAGCTGTCCACACACGCGACGTGTAAAACGCTGTACAAGCAGCAGCTAATTAATTAAGGACTGGTCTCCGCTGCGCTCCAACTAGTTACCGTCGCGTAGTCGCGTCGGGTACTTGTATCAGTCTCGAGCAATGTGGGACGTTGATGAGCCACATGTTTTGTTAAACTTTGATAATAATTGAAACAAAAATGTCGGGTTGCGTAGTAAAACTTTGTAAAAATAATACTACATGAAATAATAATGACACTGGGATCACGTATAATTATATTTTACTAGCTGACCCAGCAAACGTTATATTGCTATATAAAATAATAAAAAAATTTTTGGAGTTTTAAAAGTAGATGCAACCGATTCTCAGAACTTTCAAATTTATTGTACTACAATTAATGTAAGTATTGATCCATTGCCATCTTGCAACCCTATAGCGGATATGTGGATGGAACAGAATTATATAAAATTCGCGATTCAAAAATAGGGGTTGTAGCGGGTTGAAAATTTAGGGTTGTATGAATTTTTTAACGCTGTATCATAAAAACAAAAAATTACGTCCAAAAAAATTAAAATAAAAATTTAGGGGGGTTTTACCACCCCTAACATTTAGGGGGATGAAAAATACATAGTAGCCGATTCACAAACCTACTGAAAATGCATATAAAATTTGGTAAAAATCAGTAAAGCCGTTTTGGAGGAGTAAGGTAACTAACATTGTGACACGAGAATTTTATATATAAGATTAATTTTAATGTAAAATAACACGAAGCTTATGTTACAAATTTTGAAATAAGCCATTAGGTGTCAAGATGCCACGCACACAAACTTCCAATAGTTGCCATAATATCAAAGCTATTTATTATTAGTTCTTAGATAGTGCGGAATCTTGTTGGAGCGCAGTGGAGACCAATCCCTAATCTAAGCTTGAACAATACGTTTCATTGAAGAATAAAATACCAGAAGGGAAAATATATTTATATATCTGTCACCTTTTACTTGAATAACATTTGTTCTATGATAGAGACATAAACAAAGCGCTCTACAAAGCGCAGGTCCGGCTACACATAATTGGTAGGGATAAAACGTACGTTAGAACTTAAATTCATTTTAAATAAGACTAGAGAATTTGGTACACACAAATAAAAATACACTCCTTCTTCGCACTCTGTTGACAATTTGTCCCTTGGTGGTGTTCAACGGAATAGGTATCTTTCTCCACAAATAAACGAGCCAGTCGAAAGTGTGCTTTTCAATGTATTCATTTTTATATAATGAACAATAATAATATATAAAATACCAAGTTAATATATTAAGGAAATAAATATTGATCATAGGTGGTTATAAGAAAATGATTCAAAGAGAATACAACTTGGATGCCTTGTGATCTACTCTCGATTACCTACCACCATGCGTCCATTTCTAAAACACCACACTAAATATCAAATCCATTTATATAGGTATATAACTAAATGTATTAATTTGATTCTGCAATTATCATCCTATTATCTGGTTATTTTTACATCTTGAATCTTTGATTAATATGTCCGTTAATTCTATACTTTGATTATATAATATGCCTTAATCTCTAGTAAAAAAAGTAAGTTTAGAATTACATAGAGAACAAACTTCCTCTTTTCTTACCTTATCTGAGAATTCATGAGATCAATTTTCTCAAACCAATGTTTAAAACTATATTCATATTATTAATTTGAACATTAATTATAACAGCAAAAGTTACCAATTTTTTGAAATGCGCTTCTTCATACAACTTTTCTATAATTTTCGTGACTCTAGGTCTAGCTTATGAAGTAAAGTTTAAGTTATTTTATTGGGATTATTTGTTTTATCTGTTATTACTCCAAAATATTTTAAGCTATGCTATGTTATATCACTCTACGTATATCTAGAGTAAATCCAAACATGAAAGAGCTTTGAGGGTATAGTTATAAATTTTGAATTACATTCTGTCCCAGAGCACGACTTCACGGTATCAAATAATACGTGATCGGAGCGCGTTTACTCTGTGCAGTGTGGACAATGGATTTGTGAGCTTGTTTACTCTGGAAATTTTGAATTGCATGCGATAATATTCCTACTTTATTGCTGAAGATTATTTCAGCAGGATCTATGAGGTACCTGGAATCTCTACAAAATCCACCTTCTATATAGATAAACCCTGGTGAATAGGTATCGAAATGGTCTGCCCTACAACGCGAAACACGCTCAGGTGTTTAACCACAGAACAAAGACATTTTTCGGTGTCTTAACCTAACATAATATATTGAAAGACATTCAATGATATTTAAGCGAGCGTGTGTATCACGCTTAAATTTCTTTGGTGGCTTGTGGCGGATAAAATATCTTTATATATTTACAATGTGAATTGAGCCATATACTAGATACTCTCTTTTAAGTTTTTTTGTGATTTATTTCTGTTTACTTTCTTATATAATAGTATTTTGTGACATAACTTTGTATATAGTCTCTTTAAAATATTTTTAAAACTATGAAACTGTAAATAATAATTTAAAAGAGTGCCAATAAGTTTCTTGCTACTTTGCACAACACTTTTCATACATGAATAAATTACTTTTGAGTATTAAACATATTATCTAAAGGAGTCGGTGGCAACACAGCTATAGAGCTTCGTGGACGTTTTTATTGGTGGCGTCGCAGATCTGGTCGCTCCAACGCATCGTACAGTAGTACTAGTAGCCTCTCGGTCGCTTGAGTTGTATTTTCCCTGTTATCAGAAGATTTCTTTCAGGCGATGTTTCTGAATAAGTCAAATATGCTATGGAGGCAGATGGTCGATAATCTCGCGGTGACCCCCAGTTCATGCGGGACAGAAACATTTGTGCGGAGCGCAATCCAAGATATGCGAAGCATTTTACTCCAGCTACGATCAGCTTTTTTGAGGTCCACGTTTCATATTGAATGCAGCAAGTTACAAACAAATTTGTTATGTTACTATATTACAGCGATTGTAAAATATTCACTGATTGAAAAGAGTGGCTGTTAAATTTCTAATATCCTCTTCTCACGAGCTCAACTTTTTACGAACATATGGTGAACTCAGTAATATAAACGAAATATTTTTAGTGACGATCCAAAAGAGCCTAATTGAATGAAGTTTATTTGACTTTGACTTAGATAGCAATAGAAAAACTACACAAAGAGGAGGAGCATCCAACATAAAGATCGTGTTCAAGCTACAAAGCGTTTTAAATATCAAATATTACATAAAAATGCAACTCTTATGCCGACGACACTGCCTTGCTATTTCATGGAGACAGTTGGGCGGAGGTCTTTTCTTTGTCAGAGAAAGGACTATTCTTAGTACAAAACTGGCTTAAAATTAACATTCTTACTTTAAATTTAACGAAAACAAATTATATTACATTTTCAATAAAAGATTTTACTCAACCAAATAAAAATTTTACCTTATCTGCCCATACATGTGACATGGCTGATATAGAAAACTGTCTGTGCACTAAACTTGAAAGAGTTAACACCACCAAATACCTCGGAGTAATTATAGACAAAAATTTATCATGGTATCCTCAGTTAAATGTAGTTGCCAACAGAGCTAGAAAAGTGATCTGGATATTCAAACGCCTACATAAAGTCTGTGATATCAATCTTATTAAGTATATATATACATCTCTGATACAATCTATCCTTCTATATTGTATAATAATCTGGGGGGGTACTTTTAAAACTCAATTCTTAAGCATAGAACGAGCACAGAGAGCAATAATTAAATATATGCTAAGCAAAAATCGTCTGTATGATACCACAAAATTATATGAAGATGCGGACCTTTTATCTGTAAGAAAATTATATATATTGCAATGCATACTAAAAATACACAAAAGTAAATCTATAGATCCTTTGATTTTAAATAAACGTAAAAATAATACAGTAATTAAATGTAAATTTACTAAAACTAAATTTGCGTCTAAACAATTTGATGCACAGGCTACTAAATTATACAATACCGCTAATGAAATCTTAAATATATACACAAAGACATATAGGGAATGTAAAACTAGCGTTACAAAATGGCTGAAAACTCTTAATTATTTAGAAACTGAAAACTTGCTCGTATTCGTAAAACTACAAATTACCTTAGTTCATAGTTACAGTGGTCGCACATTCTTGAGACGATGACAAGTGTTTTTATGTAGGTATATTATTTACAAGTTTAGTGTGAGCCACGCAAATATTAATCTACCTTCAATATTGAAACAATTTTTAGTTTGTTTATTTTATGCCTAAGATTGGTTTATTTAACTATAATTCATGTTTTTGTTAAATGTGTAAGCATTCTTATCCGTTGGAAAGAGCGGTCTTCCCTAACACAGGTTCTGCGAACTTAAAAGGGAAGTCCTAAAAATACTATTTACTAAAATGCTAAATAAATAAATTTTTGATTTTGATTTTTTTGATCTTAAAACTAATTTTCGTATTATCTGAGAACTATAAATTTCGATTGGACAAATGTTTTTTAATGGTTTAAGAAATTATTTTCCTTAATTCCTTACAATACACTTTATGCGATTAAAGAATAAATTATATTTTGTACAATTATTTGTTTAAAAAGTTATACTCGCATACAGAATACTAAAATACGTAATTTAAACAAACAAAATTTTATTCGTCTTTTAACGTATTAGAGGTACTGTTGCGAATAATTAGAACTTTATGCTTGTCATGCCTACTAATTAACCACAGAAGAGAGATTAAGTAACTATGTCGCTTATCTTAAACAGAAAACACAAATTATCATAATTTCTGTTACAGATAAAAATGCATTTATTTTATATGACTTAAATAATGTATGTCAGCTAAATTTACTTTTTTGTTTCGTCTTAATTAGCAAATTAATAAATAAAAAAATTAGTAAATTAAAAGGGGCGAAATGTGCACTGCTGCCCATTAGTATTTGCGATGGTTTAAGTGAAGTGAAGTGAAGTGCCCGATTTTTATTTAAGTTTATAAAAAACTTTTAAATCTATTAAATCTGTTAAATACAGTATGGAAATGACTGTAGGAATATATTCTACATCAGCCCACGATAATTGAACAACACATATTGTGACATCAACACCGCAGGCCAGGCAATTAGTCATTAATGCATTAATGTTTCAATTATAATTTAAAATAACAATTGAATACAATATACATTTAATATTCTGACACATATGAACGATGCTATGTAAATACAATTAGTTCTACTGTACTATTGTTCTAGCTATCATACTATTGAGCTATTAGATCTCAATAATTTGTTTTTAATTGTATAAAGTGGCTTTTATCGTTATCATATTGTTTAATTCAACGATTTATTACAAGATGCGATAGTTAAGATAAAGCTGTCCACACACGCGACGTTTGAAACGCTATGCAAGGAGCAGCTAACACGTGACAACTGTTCCTTTCTTCAGAACTGATAATAAATGCCTTAGACGTTGATTCATTGACGCTTAGATAATTTTGCGTATTCTAAAGATATTATAATACATTCAATTAAATATTTATACATAATAAGTCATGAGCAAACAAATAATACGTATAATAATAACAATAAAAAAAACATTTGCAAACGCATTAACATGCGTACAAAGACACATGTCAGAAGTGAAACTTGCATGGTGCATGAACCTCTAAACTGCATATGAATTCCTGGTACGTGTTGCTAGGATGACACATGATTTGTTTAAAGTGGCTTTTATCGTTTTAATATTGTTAATTGCAACGCTTTATTACATGATGGGAAAGTTGACATAAAGCTGTCCACACACGCGACGTGTAAAACGCTGTACAAGCAGCAGCTAATTAATTAAGGACTGGTCTCCGCTGCGCTCCAACTAGTTACCGTCGCGTAGTCGCGTCGGGTACTTGTATCAGTCTCGAGCAATGTGGGACGTTGATGAGCCACATGTTTTGTTAAACTTTGATAATAATTGAAACAAAAATGTCGGGTTGCGTAGTAAAACTTTGTAAAAATAATACTACATGAAATAATAATGACACTGGGATCACGTATAATTATATTTTACTAGCTGACCCAGCAAACGTTATATTGCTATATAAAATAATAAAAAAATTTTTGGAGTTTTAAAAGTAGATGCAACCGATTCTCAGAACTTTCAAATTTATTGTACTACAATTAATGTAAGTATTGATCCATTGCCATCTTGCAACCCTATAGCGGATATGTGGATGGAACAGAATTATATAAAATTCGCGATTCAAAAATAGGGGTTGTAGCGGGTTGAAAATTTAGGGTTGTATGAATTTTTTAACGCTGTATCATAAAAACAAAAAATTACGTCCAAAAAAATTAAAATAAAAATTTAGGGGGGTTTTACCACCCCTAACATTTAGGGGGATGAAAAATACATAGTAGCCGATTCACAAACCTACTGAAAATGCATATAAAATTTGGTAAAAATCAGTAAAGCCGTTTTGGAGGAGTAAGGTAACTAACATTGTGACACGAGAATTTTATATATAAGATTAATTTTAATGTAAAATAACACGAAGCTTATGTTACAAATTTTGAAATAAGCCATTAGGTGTCAAGATGCCACGCACACAAACTTCCAATAGTTGCCATAATATCAAAGCTATTTATTATTAGTTCTTAGATAGTGCGGAATCTTGTTGGAGCGCAGTGGAGACCAATCCCTAATCTAAGCTTGAACAATACGTTTCATTGAAGAATAAAATACCAGAAGGGAAAATATATTTATATATCTGTCACCTTTTACTTGAATAACATTTGTTCTATGATAGAGACATAAACAAAGCGCTCTACAAAGCGCAGGTCCGGCTACACATAATTGGTAGGGATAAAACGTACGTTAGAACTTAAATTCATTTTAAATAAGACTAGAGAATTTGGTACACACAAATAAAAATACACTCCTTCTTCGCACTCTGTTGACAATTTGTCCCTTGGTGGTGTTCAACGGAATAGGTATCTTTCTCCACAAATAAACGAGCCAGTCGAAAGTGTGCTTTTCAATGTATTCATTTTTATATAATGAACAATAATAATATATAAAATACCAAGTTAATATATTAAGGAAATAAATATTGATCATAGGTGGTTATAAGAAAATGATTCAAAGAGAATACAACTTGGATGCCTTGTGATCTACTCTCGATTACCTACCACCATGCGTCCATTTCTAAAACACCACACTAAATATCAAATCCATTTATATAGGTATATAACTAAATGTATTAATTTGATTCTGCAATTATCATCCTATTATCTGGTTATTTTTACATCTTGAATCTTTGATTAATATGTCCGTTAATTCTATACTTTGATTATATAATATGCCTTAATCTCTAGTAAAAAAAGTAAGTTTAGAATTACATAGAGAACAAACTTCCTCTTTTCTTACCTTATCTGAGAATTCATGAGATCAATTTTCTCAAACCAATGTTTAAAACTATATTCATATTATTAATTTGAACATTAATTATAACAGCAAAAGTTACCAATTTTTTGAAATGCGCTTCTTCATACAACTTTTCTATAATTTTCGTGACTCTAGGTCTAGCTTATGAAGTAAAGTTTAAGTTATTTTATTGGGATTATTTGTTTTATCTGTTATTACTCCAAAATATTTTAAGCTATGCTATGTTATATCACTCTACGTATATCTAGAGTAAATCCAAACATGAAAGAGCTTTGAGGGTATAGTTATAAATTTTGAATTACATTCTGTCCCAGAGCACGACTTCACGGTATCAAATAATACGTGATCGGAGCGCGTTTACTCTGTGCAGTGTGGACAATGGATTTGTGAGCTTGTTTACTCTGGAAATTTTGAAATGCATGCGATAATATTCCTACTTTATTGCTGAAGATTATTTCAGCAGGATCTATGAGGTACCTGGAATCTCTACAAAATCCACCTTCTATATAGATAAACCCTGGTAAATAGGTATCGAAATGGTCTGCCCTACAACGCGAAACACGCTCAGGTGTTTAACCACAGAACAAAGACATTTTTCGGTGTCTTAACCTAACATAATATATTGAAAGACATTCAATGATATTTAAGCGAGCGTGTGTATCACGCTTAAATTTCTTTGGTGGCTTGTGGCGGATAAAATATCTTTATATATTTACAATGTGAATTGAGCCATATACTAGATACTCTCTTTTAAGTTTTTTTGTGATTTATTTCTGTTTACTTTCTTATATAATAGTATTTTGTGACATAACTTTGTATAAAGTCTCTTTAAAATATTTTTAAAACTATGAAACTGTAAATAATAATTTAAAAGAGTGCCAATAAGTTTCTTGCTACTTTGCACAACACTTTTCATACATGAATAAATTACTTTTGAGTATTAAACATATTATCTAAAGGAGTCGGTGGCAACACAGCTATAGAGCTTCGTGGACGTTTTTATTGGTGGCGTCGCAGATCTGGTCGCTCCAACGCATCGTACAGTAGTACTAGTAGCCTCTCGGTCGCTTGAGTTGTATTTTCCCTGTTATCAGAAGATTTCTTTCAGGCGATGTTTCTGAATAAGTCAAATATGCTATGGAGGCAGATGGTCGATAATCTCGCGGTGACCCCCAGTTCATGCGGGACAGAAACATTTGTGCGGAGCGCAATCCAAGATATGCGAAGCATTTTACTCCAGCTACGATCAGCTTTTTTGAGGTCCACGTTTCATATTGAATGCAGCAAGTTACAAACAAATTTGTTATGTTACTATATTACAGCGATTGTAAAATATTCACTGATTGAAAAGAGTGGCTGTTAAATTTCTAATATCCTCTTCTCACGAGCTCAACTTTTTACGAACATATGGTGAACTCAGTAATATAAACGAAATATTTTTAGTGACGATCCAAAAGAGCCTAATTGAATGAAGTTTATTTGACTTTGACTTAGATAGCAATAGAAAAACTACACAAAGAGGAGGAGCATCCAACATAAAGATCGTGTTCAAGCTACAAAGCGTTTTAAATATCAAATATTACATAAAAATGCAAGTTTTTTAATATAAGTTGTAGTTTCCTATGTTGGCTTAGTCGACATCTTGAATTCATTTTCTAAAATAAAGGAATCTTATAGAAATAATAATACAATTAAAAGTATAATATATTATTGTTGAATCTGACATAATCCTAAAAAATATTAGTATAAACTTTTACTATGCCACTAAAAATCGACGTAGAATTTGAATTTGAATTCACGAATGTATTACACAAAATATACGCAACCGTTTAAATTTTTATATATTTTATTGATCTGGTTTATAAGGTAACACAGGTTAAACCGTTATATATAAATATTTAATAAAATATATTCAAATGTTCCATTTTCGAACAAACTATATATAAATATCAAACTAAATATAAACCAGATAAATAGATTTGATTACCACACTAACAGCACGCAAGTTCTAAGAATTTAACTGAATTAAATTCTGTTTCATTTGTTCTTTCATCTGCTACCATTTCCTTTAATTTTTCTAGTCGGTGATAAGATATTCGAAAATTTTCTCAGCCATTTATAAAAAATACGGAAAGGATATCCATATTGTTATCAGTATAAACAACTTTTCACGGAAGCCATTTGAGATTTTAATAATCAAATGATTTTTAATAATTCATTGGGTTTTTTTGGGATTTCATTCATTCTCCTACGCACACGCTAAAAACATTGTAAATGATATTGAAATGCTCGAATTAAAAAAAAAATTGTTAATTGTATAATACATTCCTGAAATTTACTGCAGCCAGCAACGTATTGGACCTGTAAGAAAATATTATGAATATTATTACATACTGTCTCGGTTATATCTCTTCAGAAATTTAATTAAAGTGAATTATTCGTGAATAACAAATACATATTAAAGCGTATACTTAAAGAGTTTTGGCTTAGTGGTATTACGCGAAGATAAATGAAACGTTCTAAGACTATTTATCAAGCTGAAACTCACACTCTGCTATTTCAGGCTGTAGGAGTCATTAAATTAATGAATCTCCGAGGTTAAATTTAGGAAAGATATTCTTTTTTTTAATCCAAATAAATCCTTAATTATTTTCTTCAATTTTTGAAGTAATACTTGGCTTTTATAAGGCCTGACCTAAAAGTAGCTTAGATTGTTTTTCGCTCATTATTAAGGCTCTATACCCTGTTGACGCTGTTTCCGCTTTTATAAAACAGAAACACTGTTAAAGGATTAAAACGCGTGTAGTTGTCGATTTTCGCGTAATAGTTACATTTTTATATTTATTTTAGTTAACCCGACGTTTCAAGACCTTTCCAGGTGTCGTTCTCCCCCAGGGAGTCCTCCTGAAAACTTTCCTTTGTAACTTTTACGCATAAATCTAATGTTAAAACACAGTTACAATTATGTTTAATTTAAATATGTAGCACTCGCGTTAATCAAAGAAAAACAGAAACTATAGTTTTTTTTTTATGAGAGGGGGCAAACGGGCAAGGGGCTCACGGGATGGGGAGAGGTGAGGCAACCCCCCATGGACATCCGCAACAACAGGTGTGCCAAGAAATGCGTTGCCGGCCTTTAATGTGGGAGTATGCTTTTTTCTTGAAGGTCCTTAAGTCGTTTCTGTTCGGGAAGACCGCTGCCGGTAGTTGATTCTACAAAGTTGGTGTGCGAGGCAAGAAATTTTGAACAAAACGCGCGGTTGTGGAATGCCAGACGTCTACGTGATGCGATAGTGTTTTGGTAGTATATATGTTACCCGTGACACAAATAATACATTTTATAACAAGCTTTGATTGACTTGCGATGACTTGACTTTCTGATAAATAAACAATGTAAAATCTTTCTGCGAAAGTAGTGCAGTTTAGATTATATATCAATGAGAGCAATTTACACTCTCATTTACTCTCAATGATCTCTCTAATTTTTCTCGTCGTCTTAGCAACTCTGTACTCATACTTTTAATCACATTGCAAACAATTTTCTGGTCGTGGTTATAATTTTAGTCACTTAACTACTTCTACACTTCTACAATCCTAGCCATGTCCGAACTGGATGATCTAAGGAAATGTGTACGAATGCAGTCCACGTAGCAGCTACGGCGTAGCATGAGATACGCTTTACAGTAATAATTGCAATATTCAATGGTTAATCTGTCTGAAGTAATGTTGCTGTTTGAGAGTCTTGTTTTATAATTTAATAAAATTTGCTTATCTGTTATTTACGAGCAACGTGTGTAAATATCGTAACAGATTCAGAGTTAACAACAAAAGCCATCCACAGCTGCACAAGCCAATAAAGATGTTGTCTGGGTTTGGTTTGTTAATCTGTGTAAACTGAGAGTAGCAATCACATACTGTGATCAGTTTTTAATTCGTTTTAAATGACTGTGTTTTGCGCTTTCATCTATTATCGCATATTTTGCTGGTGTTTACAGAGAAAGTATGCTCGGTTAATTAAAATAATGTAAGTAATATTACACAAATTCGTTCGTCACTCGAACGGTTAGCTCAGCTGGTAGGTCGCGGGTTCGAGTCACGCATCGTTCATAAAATTTTGTTTTTAGTTTAATTTGTGTTATCAATCCCAGAAGTGAGGGTTATCACTTTAAAACGTAAAAATCACATTAAATTATAACAAATTGTAACTTATATTTCTTATAATATAAATAAATCGTACTTCGTCTTCGTATTAATTCCTTCTTTAAAATTACTAAATAAATATAAAACTTATAATTGTTTTTCAAACAAAAAGTACAATTTTACTTACATTGGACACGGACGAGTAAATAAAAAGGACTCCGTGTCACCTTACATTACAGTGAGACACCAAAACACGGTAAACGTGAAAATACATAGACCCACGCATACACTTACACAAATACAAGCCGATCGACCGCCATTATGAGATTTGCCATCGTCTGTGACGGATCAGTTTGGGTCGCAACAAAATATTTTGCTAATAAAATGCCGTCGTGCGTTGTAACAAAGTGTAAAAACAGTAATATAAAAGTATTTGTGAATATATGATTATTTAAGGGAGAAAAAATTGTGTAACTGGTATACCCCGTAACCGCACACACACTAGCATAAAGGTGCTTCACATGCTAATATAACGGCGCTGTGTCCTTCTTTTTTTACAAGTCCGTAACATTGGACTTTTTCGTTTGTATGTGTCGTGGTAACATAGTTCTTAACAATAAATGATAAACTGATGCACAGCACAATTTGCTAATAAATCGGCATTCAAATATTTAATTGTCAATAATTCTAATAATTCTAATATTGATTAGAATTATTATATTTATATGTCATTAAGACATATTATAAAATAATTATCCTATAATATAAGATAAACATTAGTTTATAGGTTCCACTGTCAACTAATAACTTATATTTTTAGTTAAATGCCATGGCGGTTCTCGTCGGTTTTCTGACTCTCCAAATATTCCAAATGAAGTTCAGAAGAGCATAATTTTAATTATGAAAGACCCTTGAACATACTAGATTTGTAACAATTCTATTTAAATTTAAGTTCTAAATAGAACAATTAACTGTTCAAGCGTTCGGCAAATCTTATTAAGAGTCCCTCTTCGTTTCGATTGCCGGATAGATTATCTTTGTAGATTCAAATAATTTTACTTAGGTCAAGCATTGTATCACTACCCCTTACTAAGTTAATCTGACCCGTAATTTTATTTAAGGAAACTTAGTTTTTTTATTCAATTTAGTACTAATATGATCTTAATCTGATCTTGCTAATACGGTGACAGCGGGTGACCGTAACCGGATACGAGTCGTATTTAAAGTTTAAAATAATTATTTATTAATAATTAACGATGAGTAAAAAAAATTAAGAAAACCACCAGATGTAATTTTCTTTTCTGCATTTTTATGAAATTTTTTTATTTGAAGTAAAATTAACTGGACGCGGGATACAAGAGAGAGAAAAAGTTAAATGATGAATGTATTCGTGTTGGTCCCAAATCGAAATAAAAACTGCACTCCATCAAGTAATCCCCATTAAAATCCATTCATTAGTTTAGGAATTCACTGGAAACAAACATCAGGTAGTAAGTAGGTGGTAGTTTTTGACTTTCAATAAGTGATATCATATCCTAATTCTATAATTCTGAGTGGCACTGCATTGTGGTGGGCAGGGCCTACCAATTATAAGCAGCTGAACGTCCTGCTAGTCTAGCCCTTTATTTAAATAAAAAAAAATGTATGTCTACATAAATACGTATTAACATGAATCGGAAATAAACATCCATATTGATCATAAAATCTTTGCACCTACCGGGATCCGAACCCGCGATTATGTTTAAAGTGAGTTTATTAGTTGAAACAATTAAGTGGTTCTCATTTAACACATAACGAATAATAATGCAAAATAAGTAGTCCAGAATATTATATAAAAAGTAAAAATAAAGAAATATAATAGAAACTCACGAATCCACACAATTATGTTGAGTGAGATCATGACATACTCAAGTTTATTGGAAAAGATCTTTTTAATCAAGGATTCAGACGCAAGTTAACCCATTACGCGTCAACCCTTCTCGACAGGAAAATGGTTTTGGAAAATTTCAGCATCGGATTCCTTACTAAGGATCTTTTCCTCAATAAAATTGTTTTTTTATACTGTACATGTAGTTTTGTTTCTCACTTTTATGCTTATCTTTCACTTATATTATACCTTCAGCAAACGGAACGGGTGGTCCTTTTTTCTTTAAGAGAGGGCAAACGGGCAAGTGGCTAACGGGATGCGGAGAGGTGAGGCAAACGCCCATGGACATCCGCAGCATCAGGTGTCAAGAGGTGCGTTGCTGGCCTTTAAGGTGGAAGTATACTCTTTTCTTGAAGGTCCCTTAGTCGTATCGGTACGGGAAAACCGCAGCCAGTAATTGATTCCACAAAGTGGCTTTGCAAAGCAAGCAAATTTTTAACAAAATGCGCGGTTGTGGAATGCCAGACTTCAACGTCAATGAATATTGCTGATTTGCAGGATATAATTGATATGCAAAAGCAACAGTGTAGGGGATAGCACGCAGCCTAGCGGGACACCAGCGTTTCTGGGTTTTAAGTGGGAGCATGCACCGTTGATCACAACCTTGATGCTCCGATCGGCTAAAAAGCTAGTGACCCATTTGCACAACCTCTCGGGAAGCCCATAGGATGGCAGTTTCGCTATGAGTGCTTTATGCCACACCCGATCGAAGGTTTTAACTATGTCCAAACTCACCGCCAACGCCTCGACACTCCCGCTTGCGCCCATTTATGGGTGAGGTATGCAAGAAGATCACCAGCTCAGCGACCCTGACGGAAACCGTACTGGCAGTTACTGATCAGCTGGTGCTCCTCTAGGATTCCCAAGAGCTGCCGGTTGATGATCGACTCCATTACTTTGGAGAAAATGGAGGTAATAGCAATGACAGATCCGAGCGTAAACCTTTCTTAGGAATCGGGGGCACTAAAGCTGCCTTCCATAATTTCGGGACTGCGCCTGATGATGAGTAGGAGACCTGAAAAAGACGGGTAAGGACTAGTTCCAGTTTCAGAGCACATGTCCGTAGCATTATATAGCACTCGATTTATGAATGAATAGCGTCAAAGGTGAAAAGTGCCTTAAGTACGGTGCCATGCCGGATTTTAACCTCCGGCATATGCGGTGGTGGTGCACCTTGGTCATCCAGAGTCGAGTTGGACGCGAAGAGGGAGCCCAGGAGATTAGCTTTCTCTTTGCGTCTTTGCGTCATGAGCCAGCGAATCATCGTCCCTGTGCAGTGGCGCAATAGCTGGCTGGCAGGAGTTTCCTTGGACAGGCTTGGCGAGTGACCAGAACGCACGAGTTCCCGAGGGAAGTCTTTCGCCAATTCTGCCAATGTGATTCGATTTCGCGTCAACAATTACTCTTTTAAGGGACCTGGAAGCATGATTGTAGTGTTTTTTATGTTCGCTGGAATTCACATCTATAGATGCCACCGCATTGACCCAAGCCTGATCCTGCAAGCAATCCTGCTTTCGGCGAGACGCCATTTTGCAGGAGTGGTCAAACCATGGTTGGGACCTGCCACCGATAGACACAGAGGTGGATGGAATGATGAGTTCCTTAGCTTGCAGTACCACATCAGCAACAGCGTCAGCAGCGGCATCTGGATCACCCAGCGAAAAACAGATTTGCCTCCATGGGTAGGATGCAAAAAAGTACCGCATCTCATCCCACTCTTCTGACCTATAGTTCCCCATGCGGCGACAGACTTCAAAAAAGGAGGAGCTTCTCAATTTGTCCGTAATTTTTGTATGTTTATTACCTCAGAACTTTTGATTGGGTGAAGCGATTTTGATAATACTGTTACATTTCAAAGCTGGTGCTTATCGCCTGGTGCCATTGCAATTTGGTCCAGATCTGACTGTGGCATCCGTGAGAAAACCATCACCTATCGTAACGTCGTTATGATCAAGTAATTGTCGTTGTCAAATATCAATGGAACTTCTTAACGACCTTACAGTAAGGGTGCGATTTGTGGCAGAATTTCTATCTGTCTGTAATCAAATTGCTTTGTGCTTATGTTCTTTGTTGCAAAATTGAGTAAGTCTACATATATTTAGACAAATTATTAGTTAGTGTACTTCAGATTCACTAAAAATAAAAAAATAAAAAACAATTTTAACAAAAAATCAACCGACTTGAAAAAACTGTTCCAAAACAATAGATATAATATTCACTAAAATGTAAAAAATATTGCGATTTTTCATACTATCTAATTAATTAATCTAATTCCATTCCGCTTAACATTAGGTTTGTAACCATATACATAGTTGTAGGTGAGATCTGCTTGTGCCGGCCCTTAAGGAAGGTATACGCGCTTTTTTTCAGGGTACCAATGTTATATCGTCCCGGAAACACTCCAGCGTTCACGGGCTTGGGCAATAACCGTCGATAACAACCTGTATGCTAGGCCCAGTGAGGAAGCTGGAGGTCCACATTCATAAGCTCTCGGGATACCCAAATGATGGAAGTTTTGAGAGAAGTGCCTTGTGCCATACACGATCAAAGGCCTTCGCTATATCCAATAACTCTTTATTCTAAATTATAAGATGCGTGGCTGAAATTTAACGACTTGTCAATCAAAAATTGGTGACAGTAACAATTTCTCTAGCACTCTTTGTTCGTCTATACGCTAGTATATAGTAAGTCTACGTATAGTTATTTATTGCTGACAGAATTTTTCGTATTTCACCGAACTATTTTTGACATAATTGTTTTTATTTATTGTGTTCGTTAGAAATTTTGCTGTTTAAGAATATATATGCTATTAAATTATTTATCGTTTTAGCTAAGATCAATAAAACATCGAGATTGACTCTGACAGCTGTGAAAACGTCTGTCCGAGTTTAGAGCTAACCTCTATTTTGAGCAATTCACGCACACTAACACAAAGTGTCATACCAATCGCGAGTGTAAGACGTAGCTTCTCACGCACACTCATGTATTATTGCTGGCCTGTTTTTATCGGTTGTCTAACAGAAAGAGACTATCTAGACGTGTTAATGATCTTTAAGTTTAGTATTATTACTTTATTATTAATTTAGTAGAAGTTTATCTTAAGTTTTTTTAGAAATATCATAATATAATTTGAATTTGGAAAACCTCAGTCAGAAATGCTGTAATGTTGATTCATAGGGCGCGTCTCTTTTGGACACAGCCAGAGAAAGTTTAAAGCCACCAACGACTCATTTAAGTAGTTATATTTGAATCGAAATGCTGTTTAAATACCGGCCTAAATGTTACTACTTCTGCCAATGTTTCTGAATTTTAATTTTATGTCAACCATTAAATTTGGTTTAAATAATTTGAGGGTTTTTAGAAATGGGTTTGAATGATTGTTTTTGCATGAACACATCTTCTTGATTTTCTCTTCCTTAAGTATATAGTGTATTTTAACACATTCAATACAAAAAGAACTTTCTGGAGTGCAGTTTAATTCCTTCATCATCAATCACTTTCATTGTTGCATGTGATATTGTCCGGCGAAATTAACTATACAGAAAATTTCTGCAGATAAAAATTGAGATCATTTCAAAGTTTTTGCTAACAATTATTTTTAGAACTTATTATCAGTTGGCCTTGGCATACAAAAGTGGCATCACCTATAAAATGTTCGAGTATCTGAGGATACGCACTCTGACTATAGATGAAAGCCTTTCACCTTGAGTTCTTCAAGGATCGAGACGTTTGTGCGGCGTTGTGTCCAAGAAACTCGTAGCATTCGTCTCCAAGACCACATTTCTAGTGCGTCAATCGTGTGATTTATGGCATTAATCTAGATTCCAAATTACAATGGGGCCCCCATATTGAAGGAATGGCAAACAGACTTAGTTCTGCAGCATACGCGGTTAAAAAGATTAGACAATTAACTGACATAGATACGGCGCGACTAGTATACTTTAGTTATTTCCATAGTATTATGTCCTATGGTATATTGCTATGGGGCAACGCTGCCGATATTAATGCAATATTTGTGCTGCAGAAGAGGGCTATTCGCGCTATTTCTAACCTAGGTCCTAAAGAATCATTGAGAGCAAAATTCAAAGAAATTAACATCTTGACTGTTGCTTCTCAATATTTTCTTGATAATGTAATGTATGTTCATAGGCTATGTGCCTAAAACTGTCATAACCATAATGGTAACACCAGGAACAGACATAAACTGATAATGCCTACTACTCGGCTAAGTCGAGTTAGTAAGTCTTTTGTGGAGCGATGTATATGCCTTTACAACAAGATCCCAGAAAATGTTCAAAACAAAAGTATTACGTTATTCAAAAAAAACGTTTGTGTGGTAAAGGTTACTATAACATAAATGACTTTCTTAATGATACCACAGATTGGGAATAGAGTGACCACCCTCAGGCTATTAAATTATAAGTTTAATTGTACAATATTACTTTGTAAACATATTAATTTGATGAAAAAAATAAGACCGTTGAGCTTGTTGCGCCCATTCTTCTCAGGTCTGAGGCATTCATTTTGGAATGGGTGGTAGTTTTTTGACTTTCAATAAGTGATGTCACATCCTATTTTGAATAAAAATATTTGAATTTGAATATAAGCAGATTTCAATAATGGGTAAGTACTACTCATGAAATGTTGGTAACATTCTTGTAATATCTCTGGTGTTGCAAACTAGTCTTCAGTTTGTTGTAATAATAATTCATTAGAATATACGACGTCACGTAACATACGGCGCTTTATTATTTATATTCATGCATATAGTACATAAATATAGCTTAATATCTTGTAAATAAGCCGAGCCATAAATAGAGGCATATTAAAAGTAGAGTTATAGTCATATTTAAGTTTAGTGATGTGATAATACGATGCTATAGGGATGTCGTTGACAAGTTAATAGTAGAGTCACGAATAATAAAGTGCTTTCTTATGGGTTGTTAAATTTTTACATCCCGATTTACTGCCACTGCGGTTTTACTAACAAAGATTTGAGATAAGATTTCAATACAACATTGTATAAACAAGGAAAGTAAATAAGAAAAGTTTTTGCAAAAAAAAAAATATAAAATTCAAACATACCTGTTCAAAAGTACTTAGAGCGCGATTAATTAGATCTTCTTCGTTTCATTTCATATCATTGAAGGACGCAGGTTTAGCGAGAGACGAGTGTAGGCATCACATCTACGAAACTTAAATCAAATCGGTACAACACACGTAAGCTTTTTTAAATTATAAATACCCTCTTTTAATGAGAAATCACAAACTTATAAAATTTTAACATGAAACTACCTATATCTACAACAGAAAACCGTAGCGATGATAGGGGAAATAAGTCAAGATAACACCCTTACATGGTAGGTGAAAATTTTAAAATTTAAAAACTCGCAGATACTACTAACTTATAAGAACAGGATACAAAAAATATTGGTAAATGTAATGATTGAAAATCTACAAATTTTATAATAAATCAGAAGGTAAGGATCAAAACAAATGTTTTGCTTCATCAAAAAGGAATGAAAATGGCAAAGGCATACACAATACAGGCAGTTCCAATCCTCTGTCAAGAGCTCCATCACTGGTGTTGGTTGCCTCTATCAAGCCATTCCAGGAAACGAGATCATACCTTCAAAAAAGAGTGTACATCATTCCTAAAACTAAAAATGGTGGCTGTTTCTCTTTTTTTTTCTCTTTTGTCTTCCTAAGAAGTAATTTAAGAAATAATTTACTTTTACTTTCAAATCGATCACTTTTCTGAAATTGCACTTCGCCGGTCTGTTGCTGTTCCTCTTGTCGGCGGCGGTACCTTCAACAGAACAAACGTATATTTTTTACGTATTATATTAGAAGCCATGAACTAGGCAGTTTAAAGTTACTATTATATCCTGAATTTCCAAAAACTGTCAAGTTCTAAAGTAAGTTCCCGTGTCGTTAGCAGTTTTAATTTTAATGCTCCATAAACGAGACGCGACGCAAGCGTGAAGATGTAATAATATCAACGTATTTATATATTGTTATAGTGACCTACTTCGAGTTAGGTAATATTTGTCCTGAATATAAATCATGTGTGACCAAATTTACTTCAATCCTAATATATAACAGCTTTTCATGTATTTCAGCAGTATGTACAGTGAGGAAAAAAATACTGAAATTCATCTGAAATTTCGCTTTTCGAATGACCTAAATGTATTTTGTCATGAAATAAGTGCTGATTTCTGTTGCAACGTGTTGAGTATACCTATAGCACAATTAAGTGTTTGGGACAAATTGTGATGAATAATGCTATTCTAGAATATTTTCTACATCAACTTGGAATACACTTTCAATCAAGGAACTTAGGAATATAACGCGGTCATGCTTCTAATATTATTTGTACACTTCCAACCACCACACGGTAGTGAGAGATTTAACGATATGAAATTATAAAAAGTATTATAAATAAGGTTATAAGTATTGTTTTCAATAAAGTCAAAAGTCAATTAAACTTTATTCAATTAGGCTTAAACTAAGCGCTTTTGAATCGTCACTACAATTATTTTTTTTAAATTACTGAGTTTACCATATGTTCGTAATAAGTTAAGCTCGCGAGAAAAACATATAAGAAAATCAACGACGACTCTTTTCAATCAAATAGAGTATTTTACAATGGCTGTAACAAATTAGTTTGTAAGGTGCTTATCCAATATATGAGTCGTGTAAATAATATAAATTATTTCATAAAAATTAAAAAATTATAAACTATATAAATATAAATTATCGTATATTGGATGCATCAACCTTTAGAGCTTGAACTCAATATTTGTGTAAGGATGCTTCGTGAACATGATGGTCGTTTTTTTTTATTCATAAATAAAAATCATGTACTTAACAACACATCTTCTCTACAACTTGAGATGTTAACTTGGTTATTCCCAATTGTGCTTACTTCTTTTTAGTCCCTATCCAAAAATGTTGATACTGTCACGTGGCAACGCCTCGACGCACGTGACGAGAGTTGTCAGACTTCAAGGCATTGATAATCTTGACAGCTCCCTCAACAATACTCGTAGCTCAGCGGAAAAGTATTGACTTCAGACGCTGTAGACCCGAGTTCGATACACCTACCAGTGTATGGAATTTTTTGGGTTTTGTAAAGTTAATGGAAATTTCTAGGAAGTTCAGGATCAAATCGAATAGAAAAAAAGGGATGGAATACGTGTAAGCAGGAATAAATAGTTGAAAGAAATTTCAAGTTCAATTTAAATTTAAAGAATTGGAAGAGAATTATTTTGAAAATAGAACAGATCCGGGGGTATATAAGCTGTACTAAGCGTGGCCTACGGCAGTTCTAGTTCAGACTCGAAAGTGTAAAGGTAAAGAAGGAAGAAAGGAAGAAGTAGTGAAAAGCGGAAAATGATCCAAAGGAAGAAGAAGGTAGAAGAGAACTATTGTTCAGTGCGGTGTAATCTGTTGAAGGTACCGCCGCCGACGAGAGGAACAGCAACTAGTATTATTTAATAAACATGCCTCTATTGGGCAAAATTGTAAAACAATCGACATACAAGACCCTATTGGGGAATGTATTAGTACTAATGTACAAAAATAAAACAATGAAGATTTTTCTTCAATTAATTTAAATTAAGTTATTTGACAAGGGAGGACAACTCTTGCAATATCATACAAAATAGGCAACATTCACCAAATATAAATGTTACTGCTATAGATAATCATAATATAATGCTCATAAATATTGTTCACCAGAATATACAAGGTATCTCAAGTAAGGAATTAGAAATTGAACTGTTTATGAGCTGCTGTAATATAGATATATTATGTATTACAGAACATTGGCGTAAGAGTCATCAGCTCCAGTTTAGTTTTAGAGAACATAAAGTAGTCAGTTTGTTTTGTAGAAGTAGGGCAATACATGGAGGTTCCCTAATTATTATTAATAATAGATTAAAATGTAAAAATAGAAGAGATATTGTTAATCTCTCTATAGAACAATTAATTGAGATAGCTTGTATAGAACTAGAGCAATTTATTATTGTAAGTGTATACCGCCCCCCCACTGCATCATATGAACAATTCCAACATAGAATGGAGAAGGTACTATCAAAATTTAGCAAAACTAGCAAGTCAATTATAGTGTGTGGAGATTTTAATATAAACTTGCTTGAACCTTCGGCCAATTGTACTAGCCTTAAAAATTTATTTCAAAGTTTTAATTTGTTCAATGTATTTTGGGAACCTACTAGAATCACTTCTACAACAGCAACCTGTTTAGATAATATTTTTACAGATGTTACTATTACTAGTAAACTCATAATTAATAATCTTCAGTCCGACCATAGTGGGCAACTTATAAAAGTAAATACAAGATTGGACAATGTCATACCAAAAAAGGTGACGATTATACCAGGTCAATATAGGTCATATAAGCGGTTACGACTTTTGTGGATACCCATTGTTCTTCATTGTTATATTTTTGTACATTAGTACTAATACATTCCCCAATAGGGTCTTGTATGTCGATTGTTTTACAATTTTGCCCAATAGAGGCATGTTTATTTAATAATACTAGTTGCTGTTCCTCTCGTCGGCGGCGGTACCTTCGAGAAACATTACAATAATAGTGAAGAATTTAAAATATATGTAAAAAAATACTCCAAGCTCTTTAAAATAGTTTGTCATGAAGCGAAAACACGTTTCATTGCAGATAAAATTAAAAACAGTAATAATAAGTAAAAGCGACTTGGAGTGTAATTAACAATGAAACTGGTAGATCAAATTGCCGTAACACCTCTATCTGTTTAAATATTAATAATCGCGTTATAAATTCGGAAATATAAATTGCAAATAAATTTGATAAATACTTCTCCGAAATCCCGATTGTCACGACCAAATACCTTAACTCTTTGCCAAAAGCAGCATATGATATGCTTAAATTACACGTACCAGTATCTTCTACTGACTTGAAATTTAAGTACGTTACAGGTAGCGATATAATAAAAATCTTCAAATTAATTAACCTAACAAATACAAAAGACCTATGGGGCCATTCGACTAATATTGTTAAATACATACTTGACATTATAGCACCTGAATTAGCAATAATATTTAATGAATGCATAGATGAGGGTGTGTTCCCTGACCTCATGAAATACAGTAAAGTTATACCTTTGTTTAAATCGGGCAGTTCTTTTGACCCTGCTAATTTCAGACCTAATTCAGTGCTGCCTGTTTTTAGTAAAATTTTTGAAAAACTTTTGCTTCAACAGCTACAAATGCATTTTTGTAAATTAATTAACAAAAATCAGTTTGGTTTCACTAGGGGCTTATCAACAATTAATGCGGGTACTAGACTCATTGAGCACATCTTTGACGCCTGGGAAGAGTCACATCAAATTGCCCTGTACTTTCCCCGGGGCATAAAAAAAATAGAGGAGTCCCAGGCCCATGGGTGTCTTAAGAGGCGACTAAGGGCTTTTTAGAAGTGGGAGAGTCACGCTGCCGTCTTTTGACATCAGCACAATCGGGCCAGACTCGTCCGGCCTAATTACCACACTCGCACAGAATACCAGCGTGAAGTAGTGGCCTAGGCGGTCCTTAAAGAGATAGTACCCCAGGAGGGTACCTACTCTACCAGTGTCGGAGAATCCCTCCCCGAGCGCTCTAGCTCGGGCTGCCCTTCGTATTCTGGGGAGGGCACGGAACCGCGCATGACCAAGGACAAACGAGGCAGTAACACCACGGCACCCCGCTCCACACTCAACGTGGACTTTGAAATATCAGGGGAATTCACTCCAACTTAAACGCCGTCCACCACCACCTTGAGGCCTTGTGTTTCCTTATGGAGACGCAGATATCTCGACCTAGCGATACGTCATATTTAACGTACCCCGGGTACAAAATTGAGCACAACTTTTTGCCTCATGCCGGGGTATGTATATACGTTAGGGAGGATATATCTGCTGTCACCGTCTCGGCAATTTTGAGGGTAGGGAGCTGACCACTCTCTGCCTCCGCGTAAATTTAGAGGACCGCGTCCGCATCTATGCGTGTGTCTACAGGTCCCATAGTGGTAACGCAGAAACCGATCATCTCTCGCTGGGTTCAAGCGGCAACTGACAACGTGCTTGCACAGATTCCCTCCGCTGAAATCGTAGTCTTGGGTGATTTCAACGGGCACAATGCCGAATGGCTTGGATCACGTACCACAGACTACGCAGGGCGATCTGTGCATAATTTTGCATTGGCGTATGGTCTGTCCCAATTGGTTGAGTCGTCAACGCGGCTTCCGGATATGGATAGCCACATGCCGTCCTAGCTAGACCTTCTGCTGACTCATCCCGATGGTTACCAGGTCTTTGTCGACGCCCCTCTCAGATCGTCCGACCATTGCCTGGTCAGGAGTGTAGTGCCTATCCGACGCCCACATAGCAGAACACCAGCGACCCGCCGCGTTTGGCACTACAAGTCAGCAGATTGGGATAGGATGCGTTCCTTTTTTGCATTCTACCCTGGTGTTCCCTTCGGATGATCCTAGTGCCTGCGCCGTTGCAGTAGCCGATGTGATACTGCAGGGCATGAATATTTTTATACCAAGCTGTGTAGTACCTATCAGTGGCAGATCATAGCCCTGGTTCGATGCGTCAGTTAAAAAACAGGCGTATCGAACTTGGGTTGCGGCGCTGGGCACAAAGGATCCGAACTGCATAGTTCTTAAGAGGAAATACAATCGTGCCTTCAGATTTTTTAAGCGGCAAATCGCCCGTGAAAAGTCAAAACACGTCGTCAAAATTGGCGAGCAGCTTTCCAGATTCCCGACCGGAACACGCAAGTTCTGGTCGTTGTCAGAAGCTGCTCTTGGTAACTTCAGCCAGCCGTCCATGCCGCCGCTGCACATGAGGAATGACACCCTGGCCCATACGGCAAATGAGAAAGCCGATCTCCTGTGCACTCTTTACGCCTCCAACTCGACTCTTGACGACAACGAAAAACACCGCCGACCATCCCGCGGTGTCAGAGCTCTATGCATGAAGTACAGTTCAGACAGAAAACTGTTAGGCGCGCTCTGTTTTCGTTGGACGTCAGGAAGTCGAGCGGGCCGGATGGCATTTCTTCAATCGTACTTAGAACGTGTGCCCCTGAGTTGACGCCGGTGCTTACGCGTTTGTTCCGGCACTCTTATTCAAAAGGCGTAGTCCCTGACTCATGGAAGTCAGCCCTTGTCCATCCGATCCAAAAAAAGGAGACAGTTCTACTACAGGCCTATTGCTATTACCTCCCTGCTCTCCAAAATGAAGAGCATAATTAGCTGCCAGCTCTTGGTATATCTAGATGGTCACCAGTTGATCAACGACCGACAGTACCGCTTTCGCCATGGTCGGTCGGCAAGTGATCTTCTAGTATACCTAACACATAGATGGGCGGCGGCTATTGAGAGCAAGGGGGAAGGCCTTGCAGTTAGCCTGGATATAGCGAAGGCCTTTGATTGTGTATGGCACAAGGCGCTCCTCTCAAAACTTCCATCGTTTGGGCTTCCCGAGAGCTTATGCAAGTGGACCTCCAGCTTTCTCACTGGGCGCAGAATACAGGTCGTTGTCGACGGATATCGCTCGAACCCGAAGCCCGTGAACGATGGAGTGCCCCAAGGCTGTGTGCTATCTCCCACGCTGTTTCTTCTGCATATCAATGATATGTTGGACACCTCCAACATTCATTGCTATGCAGACGGCAGCATTGGTGATGCCGTTTACACCAGCCATGCAGGTCTCTCTCGGGAAATCGTCGACCAGTGTCGGGAGAAACTTGTGTCTTCTATCGAGTCCTCTCTCGAAAAGGTCGCGAAATTGGGTAACAATTTAACCCCCAGAAGACTCAAGTTTGCGCGTTAACCACTAAAAAAACCCCATTTGCCGTATCACCGCTCTTCGACAATACTTCCCTTAAACTCGCCTAGTATCGGAATACTGAGTCTTGAAATCTCGAGCGATTGCCAATTCCGTGGTCATCTGGAGGGCAAGCCAAATTGGCTTCGAAGAAGCTGGGCGTCATCAATAGAGCACGGCAATACTTCAAGCCGGCCTAGATTCTAGCGCTGTACAAAGCGCAGGTCCGGCCTCACATGGAGTATTGATGTCATCTCAGACATGAAGAATCTATAAGGCTTCCGTTTTTTGCTATTTGGCTACTACTAATAAACCCTAAAAATCTAGTTCCTTTACATCCGAAAATTGAATATGGTTGATGAACAAGTTTATTTTAATAACGAATTCGTCTTATCTGAGAACTATAAATTAAAATTGGATAAATGTTTTTTATTTGTTTAAGAAATTGTTTGGTTTGGTTTTAGAAACGTTCACGAAGGTATACATTGCCGAAGACTACAACAAATGAAAAAGGATCGTCCGGAAAATAATTTGTGGAAGACAGCTATCGACTCTCGGCAATAGGAAAACAACTCAATGGATATATTGGATGCTACTCATAGCATCCAATATAAAGATCATGGTTAAGCTACAAAGCATTTTAAATATCAAATATTTTATAAAAAAGCAAGTTTTTTAATATAAGTTGTAGTTTCCTATTTTCGCTTATTCGACTTCTTGAATTAATTTTCTAAAATTAAGGAATCTTATAGAAATAATAATACAATTAAAAGTATAATATATTATTGTTGTATCTGACATAATCCTAAAAAATATTAGTATAAACTTTTACTATGCCACTAAAAATCAATGTTGAATTTGAATTCACGAATGTCGTACACAAAATATACGTAACTGTTTAAATTTTTATATATTACTAGTGTACACACGTCTTAAATTTGAAAAATCGGTCTAGCCGTTAGGAGGAGTTCACTAACATACACATGAGCTGGAGGATTATATTATATGGACGGAATCGAGAATCTAAACCAATCTCAAATTCACTGAAACAAACAAAAAAATCATCAAAATCGGTCCAGCCGTTTAGGAGGTAGTTTAATTGTGAATCATAATTATTCTCAAATCCACCTGAAGACACACACCAATCTCAAATTCACTGGAACACACAAAAATATCATCAAAATCGGTCCAGCCGTTTAGGAGGTAGTTCAATTGTGAATCTAAACCATCCTCGAATCCCCTTGAACTCACACAAAAAATTTCATCAAAATCGATCCAGCCGTCTAGGAGGAGTTCAGTGACATACACACGCACACAAGAAATATATATATATATTAAGATATTGTTCTGGTTTATAAGGTATCACAGGTTAAACCGTTATATATAAATATGTAATAAAATATATTCAAATGTTCCATTTTCGCACAAACCATATATAAATATCTATCTAAATATAAACAATAGATAAATAGATATGATTACCACACTAACAGCACGCAACCTCTAAGAATTAAACTGAATTAAATTATGTTTCATTTGTTCTTTCATCTGCTAGCATTTCCTTTAATTTTTCTAGTCGGTAAAAAAACATTCTAAAATTTTCTCAGCCATCTATAAAAAATACGGAAAGGATATCCATATTTTTATCAGTATAAACAATTTTTCACGGTAGCCATTTGAGATTTTAATAATCAAATGATTTTTAATACTTCATTAGGTATTTTTTTGTATTATTTTTCATTCATTCTGTTACGCACACGGTAAAAACATTGTAAATGATATTGAAGTGCTCGAATCAAAAAAAATCGTTATTTGTATAAAAAATTCCTAAAATTTACTGCAGCCAGCAACGTATTGGACCTGTAAGAAAATATTATGCATAATATTACATACTGTGTCGGTAATATCTCTTCAGAAATTAATTAAAGTGAATTATTCGTGAATAACAAATACATATTAAGGCGTATACTAATTAGTTTTGGCTTAGTGGTATTACGCGAAGATAAATGAAACGTTTTAAGACTATTTATCAAGCTAAAACTCACACTCTGCTATTTCAGGCTCTAGGAGTGATTAAATTAATGAATCGCTGAGGTTAAATTTAGGAAAGATTTTATTTTCTATTTTTAATCCAAATAAATCCACTTAATTATTTTCTGCAATTTTTGAAGTAGATTATACTTTTTTAGGTCCAACCAATAGTAGCTCAGATTGTTTTTCGCTTATTATTAAGGCTCTATACTCTGTTGACGCAGTTTCCGCGATTTTAAAATAGAAAGTATCATATTTTGGTAGTAGTAGTTTGCTATCCGTGACTACCCCATACCCCAATTTATAACAAGCTTATATTGACTTGCGCTGATTTTACTAGTGGGAGCCTCTTTTGCACAGGATGCCGACTAGATTATGGGTACCACGGATTGTGGTACCCATGAAGCATTAATGTGTAATCATTGTTGTATTTCGGTCTGAAAGGCGCCGTACCTAGTGAAACTTGATGAGACTTCACATATTATGTCTCAAGGTGATGATTAAAATTTTCAAGAATCATGAGTGGCTCCATTTTAATTGGCAGGGGTATCAATTACAATCAGCTGCTCGTCTCATACCTTATTTTGATAAAAAAAAATAAAGTGTTTTTAAGGCGACTATAAATAAAACAATTTAAAATCTTTCTGCAAAAGCAGTGCAGCTTAGATTATATAACAATGAGAGCCATTTACACTCACATTTACTCTCTTATTTTCTCGTCGTCTAAGCAACTGTGTACTCATACTTTTTAATCACATTGCAAACAATTTTCAGGTCGTGGTTATAATTTTAGTCACTTAACTACTTCTACACTACTACAATGCTAGCCTAGTCGGAATTAGGCCGTCAAAGGAAATGTGTACGATTACAGTCCTCGTAGCAGCTACGGCGTAGCATGAGATACGCTTTACAGTAATAATTGCAATATTCAATGGTTAGTCTGTCTGATCTAATGTTGCTGTTTGAAAGTCTTGTTTTATAATTTAGTATCGTAACAGATTCAGAGTTAGCAACAAACAGCCATTCACAGCTGCACAAGCCAATAAACATGTGGTCCGGGTTTGGTTTGTTAATCTGTGTATGCTGAGAGTAGCAATCACATACTGTGATCAGTTTTTAATTCGTTATGAATGACTGTGTTTTGCACTTTCATCTAATATCATACATTTTGCTGGTGTTTACAGAGAAAGTACGCTCGGTTAATTATGAGTTATTATGTTAAAGTTATGTAACTACTATTACACAAATTAGTTCGTCACTCGAACGGTTAGCTCAGCTGGAAAGTCACGGGTTCGAGTCCCGTATCGTTTATAAATTTTTGTTATCAGTTTAGTTAGGGTGTGAGGTTTATCACTTTAGAATATTAAAATCACTATAAATATTAACAAAATGAGACTTATATTTTGTATATATATATAGAAATTGTACGTCTTCGTCTTCGTATTAATTTCCTCTTTTAAAAAAAAAATATAAAACTTATTTTTGTTTTTCAAACGAAAAATACGATTTTAGTTACATTAGACGAAAAATATGTATGTAATAAAATTATTGTAATGTCATGTATAAAAACATTTTAACGTGACTCACATTTTAATCAAATGAAAATTGTTTGTATGTGTCGTGGTAACATAGTTCTTAACAATTTGTAGATGCACAATACAATTTGCTAATAAATCGGCATTCAAATATTTAATTGTCAATATTAGAATTATTATATTTATATGACATTGAGACATATTACAAAATAATTATCCTATAATATAAGATAAACATTAGTTTATAGGTTCCACTGTCAACTCATAACTTATATTTTTAGTTAAGTGCCATGGCGGTTCTCGCCGGCTTTCTGACTCTCCAAATATTCCAAATGAAGTTCAGGAGAGCATAATTTAAATTATGAAAGACCCTTGAACAAACTAGATTTGTAACAATTCAATTTAAATTGAAGTTCTAAATAGAACAATTAACTGTTCAAGCGTTCGGTAAATCTTATTAAGAGTCCCTCATTGTTTCGATTGACGGAAATATTATCTTTGTAGATTCAAATAATTTTGCTTAGGTCAAGCATTGTATCACTGCCCCTTACTAAGTTAATCTGACCAATCATTTTATTTAAGGAAACTTAGTTTTTATAATCAATTTAGCTATTAGTGATCTTAAGGCATAAATACATACCAGTAAGGTTACTCATATAGCGAGGCCGGTTGACCATTTTTCGAGTCGTATTTAAAGGTTAAAATAATAATGAATTAACAATAATTGATGACTAAAAAAATTAAATCAACAACCTGATGTATTTTTTTTCCCATATTTGGAAAGTGAATTTTTTTTTATTTGAAGTAATATTTTTTTCGTTTAGGTTTAAACTAAATATTCCGAGGTGAATTTATGATTTTTTTAGTTACAACATGTGATTTGAAAATATAGAAAGTTCAACAACAATCCCATGTATTATTAATTGAGAGAGAAACGGTAATAACTAGACTGAATGTTTCGGTATTAAAAGTCAAAAGTAGTAAAAGTCTTCAGTAGATAAATCCGGATAATTCAGTTATTTTGTGTCAAACACACACAAACAGCGCAACGCATAGACGCGGGATACAAGAGCGAGAGACAGAGTAACATGATTTTTCGTGGTACGAGACTGGATAAGTAATCTGGATTTACCTTGTATCCGAATATCTGGCATCATAGTAAGCCTGTTATAACAGAGAATATCTATAATCATAATAATCATAAAATTATGTAATTATATTACATAATATCATCAATATTATTGATTGGTACACTTTTACAAAATTAACTGGCCCCAAACTGGTCATATCCTGTATTATATTCAGTGTAAGGCGTAATATTTAACACGATATATATTATTATTTGTATATCGTGCTAAATATGAATGTCTACATAAATACATATACACATGACCTGAAAATAAAAATCCATATTAATCATATAAATATTTTCAGCTACAGGGATTCGAACCGCAACCACTACCTCAGTGAGCTCGATCACTAGCAACTGAGCTATATGACGAGACTGTAAATCACTGAATATATATGGGTATATAAAGTGAGTGTTTTGTTGAAACAATTGAATGCTACGCATTTATGAATAACATATAATTATGTAATAGAAACTACATTTAAGTAATATGCAACAACATAAAAACAATTTATTTATTTTATTAATTAAATAAATTATAAATTAAATATATTATTTGTGCAATATTATATGTTCATCCTGAAAAAGAAAGATAAAAAAATATCAAGGAAACTCACAATTATGTTGAGTGAGATCATGACATACTCAAGTTTATTGGAAAAGATCTTTTTAATCAAGGGTTGAGACTCAAGTTAACCCATAACGCGTCAACCCTTCGCGATGGGAAAATTTATTGGGAAATCTTAGCATCGGATTCTTTACTAAAGATTTTTTCCTCAATAAAATAATTTTTTTATACTGTAGATGTAGTTTTGTTTCTCACTTTAATGCTTATCTTTCACTTATATTAACCCTTCAGCAAATGGAACGTTACGGCTGGCCCTTTCAACGAATTAAAACAAATATTGCTTTTTATTTCACCTATCAAAGGAAAAGCTTACCTACTTAATGCTCGGTTCACATTATGCCAGTGCAGCATTTCAGTCCAGCGCTAGAATGCTACTAGAATAATGTGTACCTGCATTGAAATGTACCATTCATGTGAACAATCTAGTGCAGGTGACTGGATTGGACGGTCTATTTTTTATACATTTTCGCTCACTCCAGTGCCACTAAAATAGTGTGAACGGCCAATCCAGTGATTGATTATATATTTAACAGTGAACACGCATTAGTTTTTTGTGGAATTCTATAGGTAATTCCTAACAATAAAGTAACTGAAAACCAAACTCTTCATTTTGTTTCTTTGTACAGAGAACATATTATTGTGTATTTTATTTTTTTATTTAAATTGTTAGGTATGAGTAAATTATCATAAAGAAAATTTGTTTGTTTTATTTCTTGACAAACTTCGTATATAATTTGCGATGTAGATGATTTAACAACGAAACAGGTGACTGAGGCGTCTGTAACTATTTTCTGTAGGTGAAAAGGAAGGAGTGACTTCTAGTTTTAAATTTGAAGGTATGGCATCTCTTACGGCCGTTTTAAATAACGTATCTCAAGTTACGGATACAATAATGTCAGCGTTTAATAACAAGATCTTATCTATCCATAGTTATGTCCAATATAGTTATAGTCCAATGTTATCTGTCGATAGGTTATTGAAATGTAAGTAAGCGTAAAAAGATAGATTTGTCTACCTCTAGTTAGTTAAACTAAGGATAGATAGGTTATTAAACCAGTCGTTAATGATCTATCAAATCTATCAATCTATCAGTTATACTAAATTGGATATTATATACATTTATATAATGTATACTATATTGTATGCACTACACCATGCCGGCCATCTAATCGGTCCAGTCGTACCACCAATCCAAGTAGGAAAATATTCATTTTACGTTGTTCCTTTCTTTTAAAATACTATGTTCCTTAAGAAGAGTTATTCGTTTTTGGCCATTCTTTCGATTGGCATTATAAAAGTAGGGGTGTTTTTTTTTTTACATTTCAGTCGGCTCGATTCCCAGACGAGGCAAGTGATTTTTAGAAAATCTTTGAATGCAGAAGTACTAACTTTTAAAAATAACATAAAGTCTTCTTTCAGTAAAATAGCCTATCTTCGATATTTAAGGTACTTTCCCTACATAACTTTGGGACACCCTGTATATATATATATATATATTTATTGTTTAAGGGACCTACTTAACGTGAGATAATATCTTTATTTTGCACTGAATATAAGTGATGCGAGACTGACCAAATTTATTTATGCAATCCACTAGGAAATGACTACAATTCAAAATTTAATCTAAAATAGCATTAACTTGTATTGGCATAACAGCAGTACAGTTAGGAAATAAATAGTGTTTAATTTTTATAGTAACCCAGACTAAAAAATAGAAAATGTATTTTGAATTTTAAAATTAACGTCAATTGCTGACTTAGAGACGATAGATGAAAAAAAACTACGTTTAAAAAAACCGACTTCAAAAACTGAAAAGTATCATATAACTACAAATTTAATTTAATACACTTTTAAAATTACCTTTAATATTAATGAAATGCTATTATTTAGATGTGCTACCTATTGATAGGTTTTAGTCGGTGCCAAGCCCTAAAAAAAATAAAACTAAATATTATAAACAGCTTACTTACTGTTATTACTAAGGTTGTCTGCCACGCGTGTCTGTCCGTTTGGGTTGTTTTGTTCTAGACGAAGTTATCCCGCTCAAAACCACGCGTGGCGAGTGTAGGTACTTACTATTACATTTGGCTTATTAAAAATTACGTAAATCGGATCATAAATCTCAGAGTAATCAGTGTACATACATAAAAAAATCCGATCGATTTGATAACCTCCTCCTTTTTGAAGTTGCTTAAAAATGAGATAAATTAACAAAAATCTTATTTTGAAAATTGAAAAATGGAATAATTTTAATAAATTAATGTAATGTCATCGGTCATCGATAAATCTACGAAGTTTGAACGAAATCTGGACGTTTAAAGTGGGTCAAAATAGCGCCTAAATGAGTCGGTTACAAACAAGCATACATACAGTTGAAGCTAATAAAAAGCGGGTAAAGTGATCAAGACATTTCGCTTTTCGGGTGATCTAGATAAAAGGCATAAAAGGCATAAAAGGCATTTATTTTCTCAAAATTGATTCCTTTAGAATTCTTTTTGATGTCATTTCTTATACTACTAGGTACTACTACCGCTTCGGAAACAAATGGCGCTCTGAGAGAGAAGAAGCGGCGCAAGAAACTCTCCCAGCATTCTTTTTTTTTGCGCTCTTTTCAATAAAAATATACAATATTGTACAGTTGCTATAAAATAATCACAATCTAGTCCCAGGCTGTCCGATCATTTAGATATTCAGCAGTGGAGTAATAGGATTTACGACAGAGCCATTTTTTTATAAAACATTTAAATTTATTTATAGACAATGCCTGAACAGTGGCTGGGACTATTGTAGAAGTGTATACATTTACCCTTAAAGCTATTATGTATCTTATGAAGCCTACTAGAATTAGTTACAAGCAATCCCTTATTTCTAGTGTTATAATAATGAAAATCACTATTAAGAGCAAAAAGGTGACGATTTTTGTGAACATATATTAAATTTTCATAAATGTACTGACAATAAACAGTCATAATATTTATTTCTTTAAATTTTTCTTTGAGAGACTGTCTATAACCAAGCTGATATATAGCACGAACAGCTCTCTTTTGCAGAGCAAACACTATATCAATGTCAGCAGCATGACCCCATAGTAATATACCGTACGTCATGATGCTGTGAAAATAACTAAAGTACACTAATCTAGCGGTCGCAACATTCGTGTACTCTCTAATCTTTCTAACTGCATATGCCGCAGAGCTGAGTCTATCTGCTAGATGGGTAATATGTGGACCCCACTGAAGCTTTTTATCTAACGTGATACCCAGGAAGACCGTAGTGTCCACAAGTTCCAATCTCTGGTCATTTATAAGTACGTTGGTTTGTACCTCCGCTGTGTTTGGTGTAATGAACCGTAAACACTTTGTTTTTTTACTGTTTAAGTGCAGATTATTCGTCTCAAACCAACGCACTATCTTTGAGAGTGCATTGCTTACCTCGTCATCAATATCCGCACGTCGCTTCACTTTAAAAATAAGTGAAGTATCATCAGCAAACAATACAATCTCATGGCTATCATCCACCACAAACGGTAGATCGTTAATATATATAAGAAACAAGAAAGGACCGAGAATAGAACCCTGTGGAACACCTATTCGCACAGGTTTACCCGAAGACCGTTTGCCATTTACATCGACTATCTGAACTCTTTCGCTTAAATATGATTTTAACAGATTTAGGGCTCTATTTTTCACTCCATAATGCTTTAGTTTTAGGAGTAAAGTTTCATGGTGGACGCAGTCAAATGCTTTTGACAAATCACAAAAAATGCCCAATGCATCCTGTGACTCTTCCCAGGCGTCAAAGATGTGCTCAATGAGTCTAGTACCCGCATTAATTGTTGATAAACCCCTAGTGAAACCAAACTGATTTTTGTTCATTAATTTACAAAAATGCATTTGTAGCTGTTGAAGCAAAAGTTTTTCAAAAATTTTACTAAAAACAGGCAGCACTGAAATAGGTCTGCAATTTGCAGGGTCAAAAGAACTGCCCGATTTAAACAAAGGTATAACTTTGCTGTATTTCATGAGGTCAGGGAACACACCCTCATCTATGCATTCATTAAATATTATTGCTAATTCAGGTGCTATAATGTCAAGTATGTATTTAACAATATTAGTCGAATGGCCCCATAGGTCTTTTGTATTTTTTAGGTTAATTAATTTGAAGATTTTTATTATATCGCTACCTGTAACATACTTAAATTTCAAGTCAGTAGAAGATACTGGTACGTGTAATTTAAGCATATCATATGCTGCTTTTGGCGAAGCGTTAAGGTATTTGGTCGTGACAATCGGGATTTTGGAGAAGTATTTATCAAATTCATTTGCAATTTCTATTTCCGAATTTATAACGCGATTATTAATATTTAAACAGATAGAGGTGTTACGGCAATTCGATCTACCAGTTTCATTGTTAATTACACTCCAAGTCGCTTTTACTTTATTATTACTGTTTTTAATTTTATCTGCAATGAAGCGTGTTTTCGCTTCATGACAAACTATTTTAAAAAGCTTGGAGTATTTTTTTACATATATTTTAAATTCTTCACTATTATTGTAATGTTTCTCATAATAAAGGTCATATAAGCGTTTACGACTTTTGTGGATACCCATTGTTGCCCAATCATTAAAACTATGTTTGTTGTTTACTGTCACCGTTACTGGAGTAAAAATCCTGTCAAATTCCTCACAGAAGGAATTGAAGACTAAGTTATAGTGAAAATTAGCAGTTTCACCACAGTGTAAAAATGGTATCGTATTTACCAAATTATTTCTAAACCTCTCAAGACGGCTACCCGTAACTGGTATAATCGTCACCTTTTTTGGTCTGACATTGTCCAATCTTGTATTTACTTTTATAAGTTGCCCACTATGGTCGGACTGAAGATTATTAATTATGAGTTTACTAGTAATAGTAACATCTGTAAAAATATTATCTAAACAGGTTGCTGTTGTAGAAGTGATTCTAGTAGGTTCCCAAAATACATTGAACAAATTAAAACTTTGAAATAAATTTTTAAGGCTAGTACAATTGGCCGAAGGTTCAAGCAAGTTTATATTAAAATCTCCACACACTATAATTGACTTGCTAGTTTTGCTAAATTTTGATAGTACCTCCTCCATTCTATGTTGGAATTGTTCATATGATGCAGTGGGGGGGCGGTATTCACTTACAATAATAAATTGCTCTAGTTCTATACAAGCTATCTCAATTAGTTGTTCTATAGAGAGATTAACAATATCTCTTCTATTTTTACATTTTAATCTATTATTAATAATAATTAGGGAACCTCCATGTATTGCCCTACTTCTGTTAAAACGAACTGACTACTTTATGTTCTCTAAAACTAAACTGGAGCTGATGACTCTTACGCCAATGTTCTGTAATACATAATATATCTATATTACAGCAGCTCAAAAACAGTTCAATTTCTAATTCCTTACTTGAGATACCTTGTATATTCTGGTGAACAATATTTATGAGCTTTATATTATGATTATCTATAGCAGTAACATTTATATTTGGTGAATGTTGCCTATTTTGTATGATATTGCAAGAGTTGTCCTCCCTTGTCAAATAACTTAATTTAAATTAATTTAAGAAAAATCTTCATTGTTATATTTTTGTACATTAGTACTAATACATTCCCCAATAGGGGAATTTATTCCATTCCAATTTATCCCAATAGGGATATTTATTGTCATCAGTTTAGTACCTCTTGATGTACGCAGATCTGCCACTGTCGAGAATATAATACAATAAAGTGTTTGTGACAAATTGTTATGCACCACGATATCCCAGAATATTTTCTATATTGACTCGGAAAATACTTTAAAAAAAGAAACCTAGCAATACAACGCTTCTTATGTTCTTCGTTCACTTCCAGATAGTGAGAGATTTAAATAATTATACTAAGTATTGTAGATAAAGTTGTAAGTATAGTTTTCTTTTTAATTAATAAAAAACAAATATTATTTAAAAATACATCTTCTTTACTACTTGGGATATTCCCGTTATTATCCCCAAGTATTTTGTAGTCCATCCAAAAGTGTTAATATGGAAATTATGTCAATAGCTATTGGAAAGGTATGAGAAAATATAGTTATTAAAATACAGTAAAGTAATAGGATATTAAACCGATGGCTTTACACTAAACAGATCAACCTACTGATAATGCATAAAATACTATTTCGTAAACATACAGATTATAATATGGATCCTATTATTTCTTCAGGGAAGAGGAAAACAAACGAAAAGAAACGGCTGCTAGTTTAAGAAAAGATGTAAACGCTTTTTTGAAGGTATCATCCCCACCATCTGGATGTATGGTGGTCCACCACAGTGCGGTTTTCAAGCAACTTCCTTCCACGTACTACAAAGCTGTGGAATGAGCTTCCTTGTTCGGTGTTTCCGGGACGATACAACATGGGCACCTACAAAAAAAAAGCACGTACACCTTAGTTGTGCCTGCGAATTTGTCTCCTCCTACTGCCATCTCGCGACTGTTTTTTTCTCTTGTCTTATTTCCCCTAGCATCGCTAGGATTTTCTGTTGTAGTGGTAGGTAGGTTCATGTTCATTTTTTATAAGTTTGTGACTTCTTATTGAAAGAGGGTATTTATAATTTACAAAAGCTTACAACACATGTACAGATTTGATTTACGCTTCGAAGATGATGCCTACACACTAACACTTAGCCTACGTCTTTCAACGATATAAGAAGAAGATCTAATTAATAATTTATTTCCAAAAACTTTTCTTATTTACGTTCCACATATACATACATCTGTTTATACAATGTTGTATTGAAATCTTATCTCAAATCTTTGTTAGTAAAACCGCAGTGGCAGTAAATCTGGATGTAAAAATTTAACAACCCATAACTTTATTCTTCGTGACTCTACTGTTAACTTGTCAATGACATCCCTATGGCATCGTATTATCACATCACTAAACTTAAATATGACTATAACTCTACTTTTAATATGCCTCTATTTATGGCTCGGCTTATTTACAAGATATTAAGCTATATTTAGTTATGTATTATATGCATGAATATAAATAATAAAGCGCCGTATGTTACGTGACGTCGTATATTCTAATGAATTATTATTACAACAAACTGAAGACTAGTTTGCAACACCAGAGATATTACAAGAATGTTACCAACATTTCATGAGTAGTACTTACCCATTATTTAAATGTCTCACGACATATTAAAAGCTGCTTTTAAATCACATGATTGACGCACTAGAAATGTGGTGTTGGAGACGAATGCTACGAGTATCTTCGACACAACGCCGCACATACGTCTCTATACTTGTAGAACTCGAGGTGAAAGGCTTTCATCTATAGTTAGAGCGCGTATCTTCAGATACTTCGGACATATCACGCGACGTGGAGAGCATGCCATAGAGAGACTTGTTGTTAAGAGAAGGGTCAACGGCAGCAGGTCAACAGGACTGTCCCTATGCGCTGGACAGACCAGATCAAAGCCCTAACCAACAGTCAGGGATAACTGGCGTAGAATCGTTCGTCGTTCGACGTGACCACGACTGCTCGGTCAAGAGTAATCCGACAAAGAAGAAGAAATCACAATGTTGATGCACGCTTTTTATAGGTGATGACACAATATTCGCCGTACAATATCATATGCAATAGTGAAAGTGATTGATGATAAGGAATTAAACTGCACTTAGAAATTTATTTTTGTATTGTATGTGTTAAAAATCTATACATATACTTAAGGGAGAGAAATTCAAGAAGATGTGTCCATGCATGGCTCGGACATAAAACAAACATTCACACCCATTTCTTTAAACCTTCAAATTATTTAAAACTAGACTAAAATTAACTAAAATTAAATTTCAGAAACATTGGCAGAAGTAGTAAGGCCGGTATTTAGAGAGAATTATGATTCAAATATAACTAGTTAAATGAGTCGTTGGTGGCTTTAAACTCTCTGGCTGTGGTCCAAAAGAGACGCGCCCCATGTATCTATATTGCAGCATTTCTGGCTATCTCAATAATAGTAAGTGTCTTTCTGTTACAGCCGTTCCCAATATACTATCTTCAGGTAGAGATAAATTACTACCTTCTACTGTCAGTAATTAGCTGTCAATAAAATGTGAAGCAGTCCCAATATGCCCGATAGGTCATTTTTATCGCCAGTTCACTGTAGCAATTTCCATACAAACTTCTATCAGCGTGTACGCATAAATTGAGTTACCGTCGATTAGTTTATTGGGACAGAAAGGTCAACGATAGTTGATTTTTATCTCAAGTAGTCCACAACCGGAGATAGGCTGAATATTGGGAACGGCCGTTAAACAACCGATAAAAACAGGCCAGGAATAAATAGTTGAGTGTGCGTGAGAAGCTACGTCTCACGCTCGCGATTTGAGTGACACTTTGTGTTAGTGTGCGTGAATTGCTCAAAATAGAGGTTAGTTCTAAACTCAATTTTTTTCGACGTTTTCACAGCCGTCATAGTCAATCTAGATATTTTAATGATCTAAGCTAAAAAACGAGAAATTAAAACCATAGATACTCAATATACTTTTCTTAAACAGCAAAATTTCTAACGAACACAATTAATAAAAACTATCTATGTCAGAAATAGTTCGGTGAAATACTAATAATTGTATCAGCAACAAATAACACCATATATTACTATATACTAGCGTATAGACGAACAAAGAGTGCTAGAGAAATTGTTACTGCAACAAATTTTTATTGACCAAGTCGTAAAAACTCAGCCATGCATCTAATAATTTAGTATAAAGTGTTATTGGATATAGAGAAGGCCTTTGATCGTGTATGGCATAAAGCGCTCCTCTCAAAACTTCCATCATTTGGGCTTCCCGAGAGCTTATGCAAGTGGACCTCCTGCTTCCTCACTGGGCACATCATACAGGTTGTTATCGACAGTTATTGCTCGAATCCCAAGCCCTGAACGAAAGCCCAGTGAACGCTGGAGGTAGCGTAGATGGTAGTGTTGAACGTTTAACGCAACCCTGTTGGAAATCGCATTAGAAGTCTCACTTCAAACACAGCATAAAACGTTATAAAAATCTAAAAAAAAAATATATATAAAAATCTGCTCACAGATGTATAGTTTTCTTTATTCTCTTACTCAGCTTTACAAATAAAGATAGCTCAGTCCATCCATCCATCTACGCCAGCCGCACACTCCGGAGCCATTACTCACTCCAGATTACCTGCAGCACGGCATTATGTCGACCAAGTTGTATTGGTTCCCGCGATCATTAATACTTGTATAAGGTGCAATAAGTTTTATTACGAAGTTGATCTAAACTAGGCACAGTTGTAAGAAGTTTCCTATCAATTTTATTTCGCTTAAATTGGATTATAATAAACCTACGAAGTTTGAACGACATCTGGCCGTTTAAAGTAGGTCATAATCGCGCCCAAATGAGTCGAAAATAATCACTTCGGATAAGTTCATCTAAAACAATTTACCTTAGATCAAGTATTGGTCTCCGCTGCGATCAACAAGATACCGCAGGCGTAGTCGCATATCATGAGTAAGTATTTTGTTTGTATTAATCTCAAAATAACACGAAGCGTATGTTACAAATTTGAATGATGTCATTGAGTGTCCAGATGCCACGCACACAAGCATCTAATAGTTGCTGTAGTAAAAAAGCTTAAAAATTAGGTAGTGTGCTATCTAGTTGGAACGCAGCGGAGACCAATCCTTAATCTAAGCAGTTTGCGTTATTTATGAATAAAATACATATATAGCAATGGCTTCTCTTTCCAGTCCCACGTTGGAATCCAATATGTAGTGCAGTCTTCACTTCACTTCAGTGACCACTTTTCATTTCAGGTGATTCGGTGTGTAGCCTTATTGCAGATTGCAGAGATTGCTGGCGGGACATACATACATTAAAGATTAATTCATCAAAGATAAATAGGAGTAGCTGCAATACAAAATACAATTTGATGACCCATATAGCCCAGTGGCTAGTGAACCTGCCTACTGAGCTAGAGGTCCTGGGTTCAAATCCTGGTAAGTGCAAATATATATATGATGAATATGGATGTTTGTTTCTGAGTCATGGACGTTTATATGTATTTATATATTTTTAAGTAAGTATATTGCATTCAATATATTGTTGTCTTGCAACCCATAGCAATGGCTATGCCTAGTTTGAGGCAAGATAATTTGTATAAAAGTGTGTCAATATTATATAAAAAAAATGGAGTAGTGACCGTGGTTTAGCGGGAATAAATTAATTTTCATTTAAAGCAAGATTCTAGCCTTTACGGAAACGAATCGAATCCTAAAAGGTGAAGACTCTTGACTTGCAATCACGTGGAATGAAAAAGAAAATAAATGTACTAGGTCCTGCTACTGCCGCCGCCTCAGATTTCGCAGATTTCGTTATGTTGAAAACTAAATGATATTAACTGGGTGTCGATGTCAATGATATAAATAAACTAACCTAGACGGGTATATACGTAATACGAAATACAACTATGCTCAGCGAGCGAGTCTTCCTTAGTGGAAAAAAGTCGATCCTAACATTTAACAAGCGTTACATAGTGGATCGTGTGGGCTCAATCTAATTCAATATACCTTAAGAAGTATTATTCAATTCTTATACTATTACTACTTATACAACTATGCTACTAAAAAATTTATTGAATTAGGCGTTACTTTGCGGAAATCCGTAATTATACAAATGATTTAAGTTTTCTTTAGTGTTAATTCCGCCAATATTTGTTTTTAAAACAATTCGACACGTGTTTCGCCTCTACACGAGGCATCCTCAGGACGTGTTGTCTCGCCAAAATCTGGCACGAGACTGAATCAAATGAGCCGGAAGCCGCTCTTTTATACCCTCGTTCCATGAAATAACGCACTGTGATTGGTCGGCTGTTGTGACGTATTACCCCCGGAAGAGACACGTAACAAAGGTGATGGGACTAAATTTGTTTGTTCATTCAACAATGTAAATATGTTATTTTTGTGTTTTATTATTTCTAATTGCTCTAACACATTTAAGCGAAATCCTTTTTAATGTGTATGTAAAATATTAAAATTATTATTGTTTCCGAGTGAGTGACCTGTATCAATTAAATGTTTCGCGAAGTGTGATTTTTCGGGATGATTATTTATTTATTTATTTAATGAGGTTTACCGACAGATAGTACACATAAGCTTATTTACAATACATATACACAACTTAAAATCTATAGTGAACATCCAATTATGGGTAAACACAGCAAATTAGTTATCAAGTTGTAAACAGAGGTAGAGAAGAACATGTTATGGATATTATCCATATATAATAATATACACATTATATAATATTTCCTTCGCTATTGCTTAAGGATATTGCAAGAAAAAGGAATATCTATAAATATATTATATTAAAATTTACAGACACAACAAATATTTAAATATTAGTGTTCCATCTCGTATTCCAAACACGCTCTTCTAAACTAATTTAAAGATATATTATGTAGATCAACATCTATGTCGTTGAACCATGCGTTATGTTGACGGCATATCCGAGGTAAAGGACTGTGGAACCCTACATTTGTTCGGTAAGTATCTATTGCAAAAGGCTGAAAGTTATTCACTCTAGCATTAGCACGAGGAACCTTGAAGTTAATTTTTTACAGTAATTGAGGACATTCAATCAAATTATTAACTATTTTAAAAAGAAAAACCTGATCTGAATTCCAACGTCTACGCGAGAGAGTTGTAAATTCAAAAAAGAAACAGCGCTCATTGTATGATTGTAATTGATGTAGCTTGTTTTGATGGACACACATAAAAAACATGAACCTTTTTTGAATCTTCTCAAGTCTTTGCTTATCACACTTGTAGTGAGGACTCCATACAGTTGAACAATATTCTAAATGGCTACGTACCAGAGACACATATAGTGTTTTTAAAGCAAGAGTATTTTTGATTTTCTTAGCATTTCTCCAAATGAAGCCAAGCATTCTAAACGATTTATTTACTATTAGTTCAAGATGAGCTTTAAAATTTAGTTGTCTATCTAATATCACGCCCAGATCTCTAATAAGCCATACTTCTTTGAGGTCAACTCCGTTTATACTATATTTAGTATCTAATGGTGACTTTTTCCTCGTAAATTTTATATGCTTACATTTATCGATGTTTAATGGTAACTTATTTACAGATGACCAATGAGAAATTCTTGTTAAGTCCTCTTGCAAAAGGTGGGAATCATTTGCGTCCTTATTTACTCTCGAAATTTAAAATCATCGGCGAATAAATAAAATTTGAATTTTTGATTATCTTACCTAAATCGTTTATAAAAATTAAAAAAAGTATAGGACCTAGGTGTGAGCCTTGAGAAACTCCTGATGTTACTTGAAAAGCATCCGACTGGTGCCCACACACTACCACTGTTTGGGATCTGACAGACAAGTAACAGGAAAACCAAGACAAAAGTTTGCCATACAGGCCACATTTTACGAGTTTTGATCTAATTAATCCGTGGTCGACTCTATCAAAAGCTTTACTTATATCTGTATATACTGTGTCAACTTGTAGCCCCATGTCTATTGCCTCAGATACATCTGTTATATGACAAACAAGATTGGTAACGGTAGACATTTTAGATCTAAACCCGTGCTGATGATTAATCAAAATGGTTTTACGTGAGCTGTTAGAACGGAACAAACAACAGATTCAAATAACTTTCCAAACAATGAGAGTATAGAAATTGGTCTATATGATCATATATCACTACTATTATTAGTATTTTTTAGAATTGGTACAACATTGGCTGATTTCCAAGCTGCAGGGAATACCCCAAGATTAAGTGATGCGTTGAATATAATACTAAGAGGATAAGATAGATTATTTGCACAGTTAATAATAAAAATTCCAGGTATCAGATCAGGGCCTGCGCCCTGGTTTTTGTTTAATTTTTTAATTGCAACTGAAATATGTTTTTCTGTTACTACTATATGATTTAACGTATCATTAGTTTCTCCCTTCAAGGTAGCCAAATCCGACACAGACACCTGAGTGCTATCCGAATACACAGAAGAGAAATGAGTAGCGAATGCGTTACAAATACCCTGTGGTGTAGAGAATTTTGCCGTATGTAAATGCATTTCCTGGGGTAAATTTGTTTTATTTTTTCATTTTGATGCGATAAAAGACCAAAATGACTTTAAATTGTTATTAAGAACTGATTCTTCTATTGCCCGAAGATATTTATTGTAACATGCATTAATCTGAATGTGACATCTCGCTCTGGCGATATGAAACTCGTATTCATCCAGCGGATTCTTATATTTTTTAAATCTGAAACGATATTTCTCTTTTTCTTTAAGTAACAGTACAAGTTGCCTCGTATACCAAATTGGATAATTCTGATTGTGTGATTTGCTTTTTGGTGTATGTTTATTAATAATCTCTCTAATAATTAAGTAAAACTTATTTATCATAGCATTTATATCAAGCTCTTTTTGAAAAATAGCGTCCCAATCAATTTTACTCAAATCGTGATTGATGTCATCATACTTTGCTAGATAAAAGTTGGCTCTGCTAACTGTAAATTTTTTAAGAAATTTTACCGGCAAATATATAGACGATATGAGTAAAGGAGGGTGGTGAGAATCGATTTTCGTGAGGGAAGGAATTTGTTCTGATATATGAAATGGTGCATTACTGAGAACTAGATCGAGGACCTTATCATTTTCATTTTTTACTAAATTAAACTGAAGTAGGTTGTTCAGTGCTTGAAAATCAAAAAGCAGTTGACTCAATCGACGATTGCATTCAAATGGAAGAGCACTTATTTCGCAATCAGGATTCTGGTACCATATTAAATGTTCAAGATCTCCTACCAAAATAGTGTCCTCCTTATCACTAATTAAAGCCATTGCATTACTAATGTTATTTAGTTCATTTTCCAACATATCGCATGATACTGGTGGTGGAAGATATACAGCACAAATATTAAGTTTCTTATTCCTAGTCTGACTAGAATGCGGTATCACTTTTACCCATAAATCTTCATTACAATTTCCTTCAAACGATGACAATCTATATGAGCCAATCTGATTTGAGACGGCTATTAAGACCCCTCCGCCATCAACTTTTGAATTGTTTGCAGAATATCGGTCTCTTCGATATATTCTATAATTATCATTCAGTATTTCAGAGTCATTTGACACTATCGTTGAGCCATGTCTCTGTTAAAACTATAATATCGTAATCACAGTTTAAACTTAATAAGTGAAGGTCTGACAATTTACCGCGAATGCTTTTACAGTTCTGATAATAAATCTTTAAGTTTGGCATTATAAAGATATAAAAATCTTAAATCTAATGTTTATATAGAGAATAATATATTAGAAGAAGCTCAATCCTCAAGTCTAGACAATGTTTCACTGTTTTTGACCCAAATAGCCGGAATAGCGTCATCCTTTCTTAGCAATACCCGACCATTTCGAACCCATAGATATTTGTACAGATGGTCCCTTTTAAACTTACGTGCTTGAGCTTGTAAATTGCGATTGTTAGGGGACAGGTGTTCTACGACGTAAATTTGCTGCTTGTTCCCTCCAATTCCTAGGTCTGCCGTATTAAGTTTATTTTCGGGATTCGACTTGTTATAATTCAAGCAGGCAGCCAGCAAAGTGTCACGCATACGCGGAGAGGGAAGTTTGACAATCAAGTTCTTAGGTCGGTCAGATTGAGGGTTGGACTTGGAAACTCTAGTACACACAAGTATATCCTTTTCAGTTATGGGACATTTAACCACTTTTGCAAGTTGTATAACCGTTGATATAAGGTGTTCTCTTGGATATTCCGGCAGGCACTAAATCTCCATGAATAATCATCCCGAAAAAGCGAGACAACACGTCCTGAGGATGCCTCGTGTAGAGGCGAAACACGTGTCGAATTGTTTTAAAAACAAATATTTGCGGAATTAGCACTAAAGAAAACTTAAATCATTTGTATAACTATGCTACTACTTCTTATAATACAGATAATGTTAACAGTTAGTTATCGACGCGAGATCATTTAAATAAAATACTTTTTAAATTATTAAAACGCATGCAATTGTAACTGTATTTAACACTAGATTTTTGCGTAAAGTTACATTTCTAACTACACTTGAAAACGAGATCTGGAAAGGTCTTGAAACGTCGGGCTAGTTAAAATAATCATCAAAATGTGACTGCTACGCAAAAATCTAATGTAAAAACAAGTTTACAATAACACGCGTTTTAATCCTTTAAAAAGTTATTTATTTACACAGTTTATTATTTTTATGTGATCTCCCTCACTTTTGGGATTAAATGTACAAATTTAATTTGTACCACAAAACCAAAGCCTCTTGGGATACGCCCCAGTGCTCTTACCAACTAAGCCAACCGTTCGAATGATGCGTGATCCGTAAATAAAGGTACGTTTCTTGAACACCCAAGTTGTGGAGCCAACTTCAGGATGCCAACTTTGCAGCCAACTTTACAGATTATAACACCAATAATTGCATATTAGGAAATTGACTTGAGATTTCGGACTTTCAACGTTAAGCAATTTGTGTTTTAAAGATGTATTCTGGTACAAATTTAATTTTACAGATGACGTTACCAAATGAATATAACTATTAGGCCCGCAAGATCAAAAGAAGTTTAAACTTTGGACATCGTAATCCAAGATAAAAGATAATCGATGGTTAACGGCCGTTTTCAATAACCTTAAAAATCTATCCTTAGTATAATTTACTGGAGGTAGACAAGTCTATCTTCACTCATCTACATTTCAATAACCTATCGACCCTTAGTTTAACTTACTACAGGTAGACCAATCTATCGACAAATATATAACCTATCGACAGATAACATTGAACTATAATTATATTGGATATAACTATGGATAGATAAGATCTTGTCATTAAACGGTGATAGCAACGTATCCGTAACTAGAGATAAGTTATTTAAAATGGCCGTATAACTATACTGGACATAACTTTGGATAGATAAGATCTTGTCATTAAACGGTCACAGCAATCTATCCGTAACTAGAGATACGTACACTGAAAACGGCCGTTAATCTACTCTCGTAAGATCTAACAGAAAATGTGGCCAGATTAACTAAACTTCGCTTAGCCTCTTTCACATGGTAGCATACCTTACTGACAATATCATCAAAGTGTTCTCTGTTTCTTTATTTTACTTGAATATGATTGAACAACAGCAACATTAATACAAAGGTACTAAATCAATCAGTGCCAGTGGCACTGAATGAATTTTGATTAATAAAAAAATAACTCAAATCAAAATTGTCATAATTCAAAGATATTTACTTCAATATTAGAGTTGGAGGCGAGGTGAATAATAATAATGGTGTCCGAGGATCGAGCGCCCCAGACCTCAGATTATTCGTGATCCCACTCACAATAAGATCCCTACGTCTCTAACCTATTTAAATCTCCTTCGCAGTAATGTAATACGTAAATTTCGTTTACGGCGTATGACGTGAATAAGTAATTTTATATTTTGAATATTCAGTTTTAGAAATAGATGTGAAGTTATATTTCTAGTTTCATCATCCGATCATCCTACACCCACATAATATATTGTCGCGTAGCAATGCTTCTACGTACATGACGAGATAACATCAATGCCTTGAAGTTTGACAACTCCGTTTACAATACTCAGCGGAAAAGTGATTAATTCAGATGCTGGAGACTCGGGTTTGATACCTACCAGTGTAAGGAATTTTTTGGTTTGGTAAAATTAAAGGAAATTTCTAGTGAGTTTAGGATCAACTTAGGATAAAAATAGTTAAATGAATTTTTTAGTACAATTTAGTACAATCGTGCTTAGAACGTGTGCCCCTGAGTTGACGCCGGTGCTAACGCGTTTATTCCGACACTCATATATAAAAGGCGTAGTCCCTGACTAATGCAAGCCAGCCTTTGTCCATCCAAAGCAAAAAAAGGAGACAGTTCGGATCCGGTAAACTATAGGCCTATAGCTATTTCCGCCCTGCTCTCCAAAATCATGCAGAGCATAATTAACTGCGGTGATTAACGAATGCAAGGGGGAAGGCCTGGCAGTTAGCCTGGATATAGCGAAGGCCTTTATTATTGATGGCAGAAGGCGCTTCTCGTAAAAGAACCATCATTTGGGCTTCTCGTTATCGACGGTTATTACGTGAATCCCAAGATCGTGAACGCTGGAGTGCACCAAGGCTGTGTGCTATCTCCCACACTGTTTCTTCTGCATATCAATGATATGTTGGACACCTCCAACATACATTGCTATAAAGATGACGGCATGGGCGATGCCGTATACACAGGCCATGCAGGTCTCTCTAGGGAAATCGTCCATCAGTGCCAGGAGAAACTTGTACATTTTTTATTACAGCAACTATTAGATGCTTGTCTGCGTGGCATCTTGACACTCAATGACATCTTTCAAACTTTGTAACTTATATACGCTTCGTGTTATTTAACATTGAAATTAATAAAATACAAAATACTTACTAACGATATATGATCCCAATGTCTTTCTTATTTCTTTTAGTAATATTTTAAACAAAGGTTTTTACTACGCAACCCGGCATTTTAGTTTCAATTATTAGCAAAGTCTACCAGAACATATGGCAAATCAACGTCACACATTGTTCAAGACGGGCTCGAGTACGCCCACTTTGGCGTTGTATTAGTTGCCGCACTTTGCGATTACGCCTGCGGTATCTAGTTGTAGTGCAGCGCAGACCAATCCTTAATCTAAGCTCTTAAGATTATTATTTCAAATATAAGAATCTGTTTATTGTAGCTAAACAAGAGTAATGCTAATCGCCGATACAGCGAAAGGGTTCGTATTTAAGAGAGATCCACTCGCGAGGCGAGGGTCATGTTTGTACACGTGATGTGGGTCTACTTCACTTCCGCCCACGTTTTGCCTTACGTTTATATAACCATAAGTGGTCACATTATACAGGCTTTGAATCATTTTCACGTTGTAAAGGCAATAAAACTATCATAATTAATTTTGTCGTTGATTGAGGTTTACTCTTTTCATATAAATATATTTAAAATTAAAAAAAATCACTATCATTCTTGAGTAACTTCCTACAAATTGTTTACTCATACAATTATGCACACAACTGCTTATCAATATTGGTTTTGTTTTGACAATGTTGGTTGCATTTGGAAATGGTTAATTAACGTTTTATATAAAGGAATTGCAATGATTACTTTTTACAGCTTTTTACACCACAGTCAAATGAGACATAATAAATATTTTTAAGAATTATTAAAATTACACAATTATTAGAGAATGAAATGAATGACTAGAATTTTAACTTGTTTTACTAGATACTGTAACGCGTGAGTCCTCCCTCACACGCGGGATCGTTGCAGGGTTTAAATAATTAAACAACTATATTCACTTTCACTTTCTATTCAATATATAAATTATAATTATAATATTAAATATAAGACTAAAGGCTGACCGTTTATCCTTTACTTCATTTCTATTCTCTCCTTATTCAATTGTTTTTTCATCCGCGTCAATATTTTAAATTATAAAAAAATGTTCTATCTTTAACTTGACGGCCAACAATGAGTTCTTATATGCGGATAAGAACTCCTTGTTACAATACTTACTAGATTCTTGAATATAAATGCATCAGCCTTGCCTTATATATGAGATTAATCTTACTTTTTCAAAAGTCTTTTGTTTGTTTTTTTTAATGAAAATAAGGCACGAAACGAGCAGGACGTTCAGCTAACGTTAATTAACACGCCATGCCCATTACAATGCAGTGCCGCTCAGGATTGTTGAAAAACCCAAAAATTCTGAGTGGTCAACAACTGCGCTCGTCACCTTGAGACGTAAGTGTTAAGTTTCATTTGCTCAGTAATTTTACTAGATACGACACCCTTCTGACCAGAATACAATAATGCTTACACATTACTGCTTCACGGCAAAATAGGCGCCGTTGTGGTATCCGGTATCCTGTGCAAAGGAGCCTCCCACTGGTGAATTTTTAGTTTATTCGAACAAAACAAAACTTATAACCATATTTACAATACTATATGATTTTCAAATTAAATTGAAAAGTGCAAATCGTTCCAATAAAAGTGTGGCTTTATTTATTCTTTATTTATTTATTATTGCATGTGAAGTAAATGACTAAATAGTTTAAATTTTTATGACAATAAGGGACGAGACGAGCAGGACGTTCAGCTGATGGAAATTGATACGCCCTTCCCATTGCAATGTTTCGCCGCTCAGGAATCTTTTAAATCCTAAAAATCTGATCGACACTGCGTTCGTCTCCTTGAGACGTATCATTACTAGTTCACGGCAAAAATAGGCGCCCTTGTGGTACCGATAGTCTAGCTGGCATTTTGTGCAAAGGAGCCTCCCACTGATAAATTTCTGAGAACGTAATAAACTTGTAAGAAAAAAGCATAGTTTCCTAAATTCTAATTTATAAAATATGATATTTGTAGGCTCTATGTTTCCAGCAGCATATCGCCGTAGTTCTTTAGATCTCCAAGGAATTTGGAAAAATAATAAACAGGACAACATAAACCCTGTAGCGTGACAGCACACTGCACTTTACTCTTAAATGTTTATTGTGAAGGGACAAGCTTTAGGGACGTCCATTTGTGTGAGCTATTGGAAGCCGGAAGTAAATTGGCTGCAGACAGACGTCGCTTGACATAACCCGACACAGGTAATCTACCGGAATGATAGACGTCGCGACTAGGACGTTAACGATTACCTATTTTGGCAACGAGACATGGATATACAAATGTTAATATTTTTATTCTAAATAGGGTTATATTAAATCACTTATTGGACGTCAAAAATTACCATTCATTCGAAATAATATGCCACAGACCTGAGAAGAACTGGTGCAGAATACTCAGCGGGCTTTCTTTTTTGGTTCCAATATATGTAGAAGCGTACAATAAAATTTAGAATTTATTTTAAATTTGCGTTCGCTCTTTTTATATGCCTGTGGTTAAGGTTATAGTAAGCTTTATCACATAAATGTTTTTTCTGGACTTGAAACTCACCGTCTTGCAAAGAATAGTGCTGAAGAAAATGTTTGGACCATTGCAGGACGAAGATGGATATCGCATGGGAATAAATCAAGAGATGGATAAGTAAATTCAGAAGGACATCATAGTTAAGTAAATTATAACATGTTGACTGAGGTGGGCAGGATATTTTACTGTGAAAGGATGACATCAGAATTCCAATTGAACTACACAAAAAGCGTTCACGTTCAATCTTGTTCGAAGAGAAGGAGAGGAGAGGAGAGACGAGAGAGTCGTCTCCAACTCTTTGAATAAACTTGAACGTGTGAACAAGCCGTATGCAGATTTTTTCTTACACTTGTACCTTTACCATGAGGTGGTATTACTTGCGAAATTTCATAGTTATAGTTCAACGGAAATCACCCTACAAATTTTGTTACCCTTGAGTATCCCTCGAAACATTTCGTATTTTAAGGCATATCAGTGGGAGGCTCCTTTGCACAGGATGCCAGCTAAATTATGGGTACCAAAACGGCGCTTATTTCTGCCGTGAAGTAGTAATGTGTAAGCATTATTGTGTTTTGGTGTAAAGGGCGCCGTAGCTAGTGAAATTACTGGGCAAATGAGACATATCATCTTATGTCTCAAGGTGACGAGCGCAATTGTAATGCCGCTCAGAAATTTTGGGTTTTTCAATAAAAGGGTTTTGACTGACAGACGTACAACAAACAAATCCTATACGGGTGTCGTATTTTTTCTTTGGAGGCACGGAACCTTAAAAACGAATAGATAGATTTGATTTCGTAAAACAATTCCAACTTAAATAAACCATTTACCGTACTCAATCTATTTTATCTTGTCTACATATATTTGCATAACAACATGTAGGTTGTTTGTTGAGCGTACATTATTTGTTGTGAATTTGGAGACATACACCCCGCCTCTGTGAAACACTAAGTACTATTTATGAGTCTGTGGTGAAAACGAAAAGTGAATAAGACGCTTAAAATGTTTTGTATGCAAATTCACAATGTCAACGTATTTCAAAACATAGCGCTGTGTTTAGAACAACTATAATATTATGAAAAATTAAATTTGAAAACATAATTTATGAACGATGTGGAAGTCGAACCCGTGACCTCTCGCGTTCCGTGTGCGCTCTTCCATTGACCCGCTCAACCTTAATATTTGCATATTAGGAAATTACTTCAGATATCGTCCTTTCAAATCTAAACAATTTCTTATTTTTAAAGTAATAACCCTAACTTCTGGGATTAATTGCACAAATTAAATTTGAAAATAAAATTTATGAACGATACGGGACTTGAACCCGTGACCTGTCACGTTTCCATGCAAGCGCTCTTCCACTGAGCCATCCGTTAGAATGTCGTATCGTTGATAAATCTTGTGTATCTAGTTCAAATCACAGGTTGAGGCTAAATTTTGTTTTCAAATTTATCTTGTGTGATTAATCCCAGAAGTGGGGGTTATCAATTTAGAAAATAACAAATTGTGTATAATATTGTGTTGATAGATGTTTACTTGAACAAATTTACAACGAGTTTTCGGTGATTTCTTATATTCCGGAAATACTAAATGACATACTGATCTGTTGTATAATAGTAGTGAAGCTGGAATGGACAAACATACATCAATTTTTTTTCTTTCTGATGTCTGCTACAATTGATTCTCTTCTGTTCTCATATAGAGTTCTACTTCTCCTTCCTGCGGTGCTACTACTTCTGCTCTACAATCTTGAATTGTGAATGCTGATCTCTGCAAATGCTGTTATCGGAACTAATTTTGATACCATAAGAGAACTGATAAAAATTGATTTAAAAATTTAATATTAGCAATTTCTGGCAAATAAATGAAATGAAAAACCTGCACGTAATGATAACTGATCATCACTACCATGATTACACACATTACAGAAGATGCGCTCAATTACATTAACTTAGATTACTTATATATAAATTAATATTATTGACACACTCTTACACAAATTGTTTGCCCCAACCTAGGCATAGCCTTTATTATAGGTGCAATACAACGATATTTTTAATTCAATATAGTTACTTAAACATACATTTATACAAATAAACATACATGACTCGGAAACAAATATTTATTATATTATTCATCATATAAATGAGTGCACCTACCCGGATTCAAAACCGGGACCTCTAGCTCAATAGGCAGGGTCACTTACTAATATGTTATGTTTTTAAAATGATAACCCTCACTTCTAGGATTAATACGCAAATAAAATTTGAAATACAATATTTTATGAACGATGCGGGATTCGAACCCACGACCTCCGGCGTTCCGTGCCGGTGCTCTAACCAACTGAGCTAAACGTTCGAGTACCGCCTCGTTATAAAATTCTGTTTGCTTTGTCTCTCTGTCAACTCTCAGGTTGTGGCTTCATCTACAGGATCTACTTTACAGTTGATAACCTGCTCAAGCTCAATATTGGCATATTAGGAAATTGACTTGAAATCTCGCTCTTGTAAATTTAAGCAATATGTTATGTTTTTAAAGTGATAACCCTCACTTCTAGGATTAATATACAAATAAAACGAGGCGGTACTCCAGTTTGTGGAGAGTGTTCTGAAGCACATGGTACTGTTGATTCTTTGTCTACTGAGGTTGCTGGTACATCCACATGAGTCAAACCACGTCGATTGCAACCAAGCTGGTCAAAATCGGTTGATTCGTTCGAGAGATATCGTGAACGAAAGAAACCCAAAAACGTGTTTTTTCGGGATTACTCCGAAATTTTTTGGTTCGATCAATTAAGACTAGAAAATTAGAGGATGGAATATGAGGATGATAATACTGCGTCGCATGCCGCCAACCGCGTGAAAATTGCTTGATCCATTCAAAAGTTATAGCGGTTTGAAATTCCAAAAATAGTGTTCTATGAAACTTCTATCAGACTTTCGAGCTGGGAGAGGTCAAATGCATAGAAATATTATTTCTTTTAACTCAGCGAGCTCAAAATATCACATAAATTATATTTTGAGCTCAAAAATGTCATAAGTACAATTTTAAGCGCCCAAAAATGGAATTAGCGGGACGTTGCAGGAATGGCATTTAGGGTGAACCGTTTTTCTAATTTTTTTTTGTCAGATCAGGCGAATCCCTTTAGATAATCGTCAGATTATGAGACAGTACGTTTAGAACATAAAGATGAACCACATATATCTTAACCGACGCGCTTGAGTATTTCAAAATGGCGAAATTTTTTGCACATTATGAAAATGACCGCGAGTTTGAATCCCATCGAAATTATCAGATTACACTCCCTTAGAAAATCTGACGCGCTCGATTAAATTTTTTTTTCATTTTCAACCCATTTACATACATCATGCAAACGATCAGATTAACATACGTACATTATTAAAAATACGTAGGGCATTGATGCTATCAATATCTGACGCGCTCAAGGATATTCATGCAACAGTTTTTTTTTACATATTTAATAATCTATAGCCGCTTCCCCCACCGATGAAAATGTATATATCATTTAACATTTTTTTCTTCTTATCATCTAAGCTTTGCAACCCAATAGGTCTTTACGACGCTCGAGGAAATCGCCATTTAGCATCGTGGGCTCCCCTACTAAAATTGACATACAAATCGTTTAAGAAGTGGCTTGTCACGCATACTAAAGTGATAAACCTGGCCTGTTTTCATCGGTTGTGTAGCAGCAAGAGGCTCTATCTAGACGCATTTATTATAAGAGAGTTACTACTGAGCGTAGCGTGCCGCGGCAGCGGCCGGCGAGTGCCAGAACCGAATTGGCCCTTGTTCACTACTATTTCAACAATAATTTCAAATAGAATTTCTCCAATTGTTGTCTTGAATTGTTCCAATTTTTACTATTATTTTTTTGCAAATTAGGTATAAAAAAAATTACCAATCAGACCTCTCGACGTCTCAGACTGCTAAATTCATTTGTAATATATCTAGATTTATTATAATACCAATATAGTGTATCCGTGACATTTCAATATCACAAAAACCAGGCCATTAAATTATAAGAAATGAAGTCAATTGACAATCTACCCTCTTATTATAATATCAAAAGTGAAATTGTAATATCAAAGCTTTGACAATATATCTACGACATATTACAACCTTGAAATATATTAAACTGCTATATTTAAAAGCCCATTTAATAATTCGTTAAGATATCATGAACAAAATATCGTTTTACAGCTTCAAATCTAAAAGAACCCGGCAACTTTGCAAGTAGTATTCACTCAGCTGATTAATTTTATTACTACGGATCAAGTTGGGAAATAAACCGGTAAGTCTTCGCGTTGAGAACTAAATGAAATTGACGCTAAAGCACGCTATAACATAGACTTATGTTTATCTAGACGAAGCGCCGTTATTCGCGTGAGAAATATTTTTTTTATTTTAGTCGTACAATATGGACCCATCCAAACCATGCATTGGTCATTACAATGGTGTAAATATTTCAATTGCGCCTGCCCATTAGGGCAGGGCGTATCAATTACAAACAGTTCAATGTCCTGCTAGTCTCGTCCCTTATTTTCATAAAAAAAAACTTCACTTCATAATTTTGAAATGAAATTGTTAACACATTATGATGAACACAACAATTTTAAAGTAGTGTAAAAAATAACATCGCAAACAAGTCTTACCGAAGTTTTTTATTGAGTTTGCGTTTTTGTCAGTAATTTGGTCTGTCTGGTATTCTAAAGTATCACTGCCCAACTGTAACAGATCTTAAGTATTGTTGTAATTGTGTTTAGGCAAGATAATTGATGCGAAATTAATTTAAAGTAAATGTTTAGTTAAATTTAGTGTCAGAGCTCTATGCCTGAAGTACAGTTCAGACAGAAAACTGTTAGGCGAGCTCTGCTTTCGTTAGACGTACTTTCCAAAATAGCGCGTACACCTGCCTTAAAGGCCGGCAACGCTTTTGTGATTCTTCTGGTGTTGCAAGGGAATGTGGGCGGCGGTGATCACTTAACCCCAGGTGACCCGTACGCTCCTATTCCATTAAAAAAAAAAAAAAGCTAACTAAGCACTTTTGAATCGTCACTATAAATATTTCATTAAAATTACTGAATCTACCATATGTTTGGAAATAAAGTAAAGCTGGAGAGAATACAAACAAGAAACTTTAGCCAACTTTAGTTTATTAGTTATTCTGTATAATGTAATAATATATTTGACAGCATAATATTTAGTATTCGATAACTATGAAAGAAAAGTGAATCCATGGAAAAAGAGAGCAAAGTAATGAAATAGCTACGGGATCTCGGTGTGGGCGAGTCAAGTCCCATCTTATACCAATACTACGACTTTTGAGACTCGACTATTCCATCGAGTACACTATTTTATCAAACGTGCTTAGGCTAAGGTCACATTTTTTACGCCGTACGCGACGTCTTGTTACGCCGTACGCTGCGTCACAATGCTAACTATATAAATGTACTGTTGTGTTCTCTTTCACACGTCGATGGTGTGTTGACGCCGTACGTGGCATCCTCACACCGTGCGCCGCGTCTCTAGTCATTTCGAACCATTGCAGCGTGAAGGTCGTCACTAGCGTCATACAAAATGATGAGGTTTGTTAAAAGAAAAGACGAATTGTTGATTGAATCAGTAAAATCTTATAATGCAGTGTATGATAAAAGTGACAAGAATCATAAAAACAGTATTTATAAGCATCAATGTTGGGAAAAAATTAGTGATGCAGCCACTGAGCCACCTGCGTCTGAATTGAAGGTTGATGCTAACGCCAGACGCCGCGTACGGCATAAAATAGGAGACCATAGCCTTATGCGGTTTTGTATGTAAAATAGTGTAATGTGAAATAAAATACCACATTAACGTCTCTGTCTTCAGTAATCATAGTCTACATTGAGTATATATTGCACCTTGCAACAAATAAATTAGAATCCAGTGAAATGACTTCTTCAATGTATAACAATGTATTACAGCTCTTATTCATTTACTGTATCAGTATGTGTTATACTGTGTATTAGATGGAGAATATAAATTTATTTGTTGCAAAGTTCAAGAAACTGCGGTTCCTAAATGGTGAGGTTGGCGCACCCTAGAACTCGAGACATTTGACTGATTCCTGCCGCCGCATTCCACCACGACACGCCACAAATTAGGATATCATCCCCAACATCTGGATGTGTGCCGTTCCTCTACAGTTCGTTTTTTAAGAAACCAAGTACTTCAAGGAACTTCTATGCGGAAATTTCTGGATATCCAGTCTCTATTTTGAACTACAGAGAAGTGATGTTTGGACATTACAGAGGTACACTAGCAATGATTGTAGCACGTCTCATCTTCTTGGTCGCATTCTTCATTTCTGAATGACGTGACCGTACTTCAAAGTTTTCGTAACATTGGTCACTAAAGCCTTCCACTCCTTTCGGTTCTCGGCTTTCCTTATTGCGGTCGTAAGTGTTTGGCCAGTGAGTGTCTGGATCTGGTCCGACCAGCGGTTTGGTGTTTTGCCCTCCACCTTGCCTTTGTCTATCAGTTTGTCTGAATTACTGGGAAGGCGTCAGGTAATGTGGCCCAAATACCCCAATATCTTTTAATAGAAGATATCAAAAGAAAGCAGCTTCACGTACGCAGGTCATTACAAATTCAGTCTACAACATGCCCAATTAACAAACACAAAACATTGGTGTAAATTCACTAAGGGACAAACAAAGACATGTTACATTTTATCGTATACTAACATTCTAAGATAGATTTAAGTCCACGCTGACGAATTTGCGGTCACAGCTTGCACGATAGAAGAATGTAACATCTACAAACTATATCGAGCCAAAATAGTTAATTTGAGTTAAAATACTTGGTGCAGACCAATGGCCACGTTTATGTCGACAATAAACAAGAAGACGTGAGCAGATTTTACTAGATATTTGAAGTAAAGTAGTGTAGTTGTGGATTTGTTGTGGAGTACTGAATGACCGCTGAACGGTGTCCGCTCCACAATTAATAAACTGGATTGCAGACAAGCACGTACGGGATTATTGCTGTCTGAGAACATTTTGAAGCACAATATAATATTAGACGATGTTTCATGTATTAAGTTTTTGGCTGATATCTAAATATTTATTTAAATCATAATAATTATAATTTTGAAATTAAAATATAATAAGAAATACGATGGGATTAGACAATCAATATTTACTCTTTTCAGGTTCTTTTACCTTTTAATAGTATCAGTAATTGAAGATCGATTTTTATGCGAGTATGATATTTGATAATACGTTAATTTATTGTATGATATTTCAATCTCCCTGAAAACGTGATCAACAAGATTATATAGTTTCGTTTTAATCGTTTTGATTAATTGAAACTCGATAAAACAAAAAGGCGAGACGATAAAGGTACCCTAATATAATATGCTACCCGAGGTTCTCGAGTGTGCAGAGAACGAATTTGGGAACATTTTTGAAATCCAAGATGGCTGCCGTGCAAAATTATGATTTCAAAAATATGGGAAGTATCGTATCCGGGTTCTCGAGGGTGCAGAGACCGAATTTGGGATGATTTTTGTAATTCAAGATGGCCGCTGCGCAAAACTATACTTAAAGTTAGTTATTATTAAGTTTTACTTTAATCGTGTTGAATTTGAATTTGAATTTGAAAAAACCTATAAAATACCTGCGATAGGATAAAATACTGCTAAAGTAAGGTATACTTGACTTGCCATACCTAACTGTCACTTTTAACCATGTTAGAAAATATACTTTCATAAAAAATTCCAACAACATGAAATTAGAAATTGAATTTAGGGCGACCACGTGCAAAAACAATGTATTGGCTATTTACAGCAGTAACAAATTCAAGAATTAAAGAATGATATTATTACCAATGAACAATACATAAAACCACAGACATTTTGAGGCTTAACATATAATCTTATTATTAAATGAAATAAGAAACAAAGTTATATCAGGCTCAATCGCTAAGTACACAAAGTTCTCGCAAGTGCTCGTTTGAAGATGCGAGAACCGATAGTAATGCCTAATCGAGTCCTCCTCAACTTCATTCATAGCTATCAAGTAATCAGAGACTAGACATTTATCCGTAACTTTAAAAAAATACGGGTTGCACTCCGGGATAAGTGAAAACTTGAACATTAACGTTGTGTATTGTTGAACACAAAAATGACAATAAATATTCCATTAAAAGATTAAACACTTGAGAACTATTACAATTATTTTACATTAAAAAGTTTATCTCTATCAGAAAAATCAACTTTCATCCATAATAAAGAAACTGTGAAATATTTAGCGGCTGAGATTCGATCCCTAAACCTCGCCGGGTTTTAGCTTCGCAATCATAATTATTCAACCACTGGTCCAATGACAGTATGGTTGTTAAGTTGAAATAGTTGAACTATAATTTTATCTATATAAAACATTTCATCAAAAAGAAAATATTAACACTGCCCTCTTTGTATATTCGGGATTAGTGTGTATTTGTACATAAACACCTGGAAAATTTCACCAAAATGAAAGATCACTCTTCTAGGAACGGGCCATACCCAAACAAATTACTTGTACCCAACTGTCAATTGACACTCTACCAAGAAAATATTTATTACATGGCAGTAAAAATATATAATAAGTTACCCAACCATTTAAAACACATGACATGTAATCAACTTAAAAGTATATTAACAATAAAGCTAATAAATAATTGTTTTTATTCAATAAATGACTACTTAAATTTAAGGAAAATTGACATATAAATTAATGTTACAGTTTTATTACAATTTTATATAAACTTTATATTGCTTAGAAGTTTATAATACTAGTTATTGGTTATTTTAAATTTTGTGTTCAATAAAATGTTACACGTACTAGATATATATTTGCATGTCTTGTAGATAGAATAAGAGAAACTAATATTAATCGAAATTCGCCCGAATGTAAAACTGACTTCATTTAAATGCAAATAAAGATTATTATTATTATTTTAAAATATAAGAAGTATATGTTTCTCATCCACAAATTCAGCGACTGTCTTACTAATTTCAATACTATACGGTCAATATATTCCATTCTAGTAGTTAAATATTAAAACTCTTATTCATAATATGAAGTCCTGGTACATGTTGCTAGGATTACACATGGTTTCAACTGCTATGAAAGACGTTACTATCACCGCTACTATATTTATGTTCTCCTGTTATCTATGTAGTAATATTTCGTACGAATGACGTGAGAATATATAAGGGATACTCGCGTCATACATAAGACAATCTCTTCTTCAACTATGATCGCCTGGTACCAAAACACTATATTATGCTTCGGATCTCATTCTCTCCTCAGCTGAATCCTATACCTGTTTTTGTCTATATTGTTTCGCTTTTTTATTTCATCGAGTTTCAAATGGCAACAATTCTAAAGAAGTTTCAGTTCAATTAACTTTTTTAGATAGCGTTTGTTTTAGCGAATTTTCACTAAAAACATTAAACAGGCTCTCACAGGCATTACTACATTACATTACTCTTGCAAAATATCTTTAAGTATTTTAATAAGACATAATGATCACAATGAAGTACAAAGTGAAAACCATTTGCTTATATAATATCTGAATTATTCACAGTCCAGTGGAGCTTTCAAGATTTGTTCCACTCGGATTTCACTTTGTTTAGTGAAACTATTATTGCCTCATGTCACGCGAATAAGTTGTAGCTGTATTATAGGTACTACGATTAAACCGCGTGTAACAATATGTAAGCGGCTAATGTGCAAAAATCAATAGAAGCACTTCAGTAATCTGCGTAATGAAGAAGTAAAGAGGTTTCTATTTAAAACGAACTCTTTTTTTAAGTTATATTTATATGAAAATAATCACATGCAATAAAATTACTTGGCATAAAAAGATATATAATTTTAATCGATTTTGTAGTTTTATGGCAGATAGTCCTATTTACTTTATTAAGCACATTATGTAAATAATTTATCCAATTCCCCTTAATAAGATATATTTAAACGAATTGTCTATCTCCATATTTTTTCATTGTATGATGTTTTGAGAAGTTTTTCCGTAATTAAACATTATTTTTAGAAAAATCTACTGATATAACTCTGGTAAAAGCTCCTAGTGGGCATGATTTTTCCTAACCTCATCAGCTATCGTTGTCATATTATTTAAGATAATTTAGTCGTATCTCCTCAAGAACCACTCCATCTATTTTAGAAAACTGTAAGAAAATCCGATTCATATCTTTTCAGTTTATAGCGTTCAAACCGACAGGCAGATGGGGCCAAGAAACTTTTATCTTTACATATGTAGTGATAAACACTTGCACCATTGCGATGCTTATGTCCAGTCTACTGCGCTCAGTGTTCGGTGAAGTTTGATTTAATCACAAGAAAACGTAAACTCTCTTACGTCTGTTTAGAGTCCAAATTTCAATCACAGTGTACAATTATGAACTGCTTAAGCTGTTGGGTTTAATATTATTACAACTTTGCTTCGGAATTATTTTCTCTTTTATAAAGGAGTATGTTATGTAACGAAAACTCAATAATTAATTCCAAGGCTAATGATTGTGAAAAGTACTGTGTAGGATGTGCTCTCATTGTATTTTTACCTTTCTACACCCATGCTTTAAATCCTCTATTAAAATTCTGAAACAGTTAGCTTATTGCCAACATTAAAACACCCAATGTTCTAATAACCATTACATCATCCAAAAGAGTGTTATAATGTTGTACTGAATTTCATAACAACACTCCTATTTTTTTCATTCCCTTCATGCTCAAAGAGTTTTAACAGACAGCCATATTCTTATTGCTCGATGCGTGGCATCTGTATGAATTTCAAAAAAAGAACATTTTGGTTTACGCGCGTTCCACAAGACCAGAACGTCGCGCGCCGTAATAAAAGTAGGTTATTCGAATCCCCGCCATTTTTATTCGATATTTTTATTGTTTTGTTTACAAAAAATGAGCGATTAATTTCCAAAATAACATAATATTCAAGTGTAAATGTAAATTACTACTAAAATAAATAATTTTTTCATTAATACTTAGTTTATTTGTATATAATCAGTAATTAATGATATTAGGTTACTACTAGGACTGGCTGTTTTAATGTTAGCAGTAAGCTAACTGTTTCAGAATCTTTTAGAGGATTCATATTTTGGGTGTAGATAAAGTCTTGTACTCAACTGTTGATAATTAGGTATTAAAACACTCATGCGATACTATTATCACACAAATCCACATTCGTGTTTTAATACCCCTTATTACACAACAGTTGCATAAATAACTACTACAAAAGTCAAACGCAATAAGATCATATAGGGCCACACTAACCCCTATGCACTAACACGACGAATAAAAGTAATATGTACCTTACTCAACGTAAAACCAGTACTAATGTTGATTAAATTTGAGAGAAAAGTAATCTGTAGTCTCCGAAAAAATTGGGTTAACAATGCAGGATACTTGTAATTACATTCCACGAAATATTTTGTAGAGTAAAATTTTAATTCACTATTCAAAAATATAGTATTATTTTTAAATATAAAACTTAGTATTAAAATAGTTTTATTATAATAAATATCTCCTTATATGATTCATAGATTAGACTTTTTTTACTTGCTATTTGCTTACTATATCTAATATATAAAATTCTCGTGTCATGGTGTTAAACATTGAACTCCTCCGAAACGGCTTGACCGATTCTTTATGAAATTTTGAGTGCATATTGGGTAGGTCTGAGAATCGGACAACATCTATTTTTCATCCCCCTAAATGTTAAGGGTGGTCCACACGATTTTTTTTTATTTGTTTGATTATGAGTCAGCATTAAAAAATGCATACCACTTCAAATTTTCACCCATCTACGATCAACAGTTACATTTGTATCCCGATTTTAATATCGGCAATACAACGTTTGCTGGGTCACCTTGTTGTATATATTATAGACTTTTTTTTGTAGGTAATGTGATCTCCAATAAATTTTAAAGCTATGTTACTTTTTTAATAATGGTTTGTGTGTGTTATTTCTATTTAACTAGTAAAAAATAAATATTTTATGCAATATTCCAAATTTAAATAGGGTCCCTTAAACATCATTAATAACGGTAGTACGGTTACAAAGTTGAACAAGAAAAAAACAATTAATGTTAGGAATCACAAATTTAAAATTAATTGACACTTTTTTTTTCGATTTGCTGGCCTTAAAAAACTAAATGGATCATTCAAATATGACAAATTTCATGTGGAAATTAGGACTTGGATTAAATTTATGGAGAATATACTACAATTTTTACTAATCATAAGCGTTCCGTGCCAGTGCTCTGCCAACTGAGCTAATCGTTCTTGTGACGTATCGTTATAAAATCTTGTATACTTTGTTCAACTCTCAGGTTATGGCTTCATCTACAGGATCTACTTTACAGTTGATAACCTGCTTAACACCAAAATTTGCATATTAGGAAATTGACTTGAGATGTCGCTCTTTCTAATCTAAATAATTTGTTATGTTTTTGAAGTGATAACCCTCACTTCTGGGATTAATACACAAATAAAATTTGAAAACAAAATTTTATGAACGATGCAGGACTCGTACCCATGACCTCTGGCGTTCCGTGCCAGTACACTGCCAACTGGGCTCACCGTTCGAGTGACGTCATAAAATCTTGTATGCTTTGTTCAACTCGCAGGTTGTGGCTTCATCCAATTAATCATAATAATACGAACACAGCCGCAAGTAAATTTTTACGGGCAAATATTGTTGGAAAATATCCAGATTATAATTCCAACAGACTTTGCGAGTTGAACGAAGCGCATTGCGGTTGGCTTACTACTCAGTAAAGTGCAATAAATTACTATTTTGCACATAAATATAATAAATTCCACCAATCAACGTATGAATGGTTTCCACAACATCTTTATTAGTCCTTAGGGAAATTAGTTCTGCGTGAATGTATTATTGGTTTAAGCTGCAAACATTTATTGTCAGCGGGAAAATAACTACACTATCACTGTATGACATAATGTGCTCATACCACTCGCTGATGTTTACTTTATTAACCGACTTCAAAAGACAACGAGGTTCTCAATTCGTCGGTATTTTTTTTCGGGGGGAACCTATTTTTGAGTCGGTGTCAGACAAGGTAGGTTTTTAACTATACAGTTATGGGTGACATGTGCTTGAGTCGCACGCGCGACGTGAGGAGAGGAGAGGCGAGAGCGGGGCCGCGGCGGGTGGACACCAATTCCAAAAATAACAATAATCGTAACTAGAACTAGATTAATTAATTAGATTGTATAAAAATACGCAATTATTTTTGGAGTTTACTCCTTAAGAATCGATTTTCATAAAAGGCGCCCGCTATGAGAAAAATATGGAGAGTAAAACCTACTCATCAAATGGCATAGTCACGTTTTTGTTGCGCTTCATTTCTCGCACACCTTTCCCTTTCTTGTATTTTGAAGCTTTATTATATGATTGAAATTGATTTATTATTATACTTTCATAAAGTTCAGTGAAAATTCTATAAATTATGGAAGAAAGTGGAGTAAATAATAGTACCGGAAAATCTGAATAGCACGTGGATACTAAATAAGTTACAATTCATACATTAATAAGAAATGTGTGCTTTGTATTTACTAAATATTGAATTATCAATATAGTTCATACAAATTTATGTGAGCTATGCACATAATTAAATCTTTAATTTAATATGGAGAGTATATACTCTCTCAGAGCGCCATTTATTTCCGAAGCGGTAGTAGCATCTAGTATATTAGAAATGACATCAAAAAAGAATTCTAAGGGAATCAATTTTGAGAAAAATAAATGCCTTTTTATAATTATAGCGCATTTCACGTGAAATAGACTATTTTTAACCTAACATGTAGATATGTTAAACCTACAATATCTAAGTATAATTTTTTTAAAGTTATTATGATTTATTTTCTATTAAATATTTTTGTAGTTTCAGTTATGATACCTAAATTATGATTCGATAATATGATTATTATCTGATGTAATCATGTAAGATCTACTTAAATGTAAATAAAATATATATTATTTAAGAATTTTCATTAATGCGTTTATTTACCCTCACATATGATGTCGATCTTTTTTAATTAATACGCTTTTTTTTTAGCTTCTGCTTTATATTTGTTTGTAACCGACTCCATTGGACATAATTTTGTTTAGTACCTGTTCAAAGACAATCGTTCTTGAGAAGTTAACTCCAGTCGTGCGTCAGAGCTGACACACACACTTTTAATTATACTACTTAGTGCATATTATATTTATTATTTTGTATAGTGTTTTTGAAGTAGGTTGTGTTTTATGTAAAGATAATGGCAGGTTCTTGAACAATTATTTCTGGCTTCAACAAAAGTTGAATCTATTCATGAATTATAACAGTAAAATTTGGTCTTCATCAGTAATGTTGGTGTAAGTCGATAATTAAAGTATTGGACGAGCGAGCTCTGTAAGCTATTTCAGTATTTTGAAGGTTGATTCTTCTTAGGTGCAGGAGGAAAAATGAGCGCACTAGATAAAAAGCGATCAGCGCTGCTTTTTTTAATGAAAATAAGGGACGAGACGAGCAGGACGTTGAGTTGATGGTAATTGATACGTCCTGCTCATTTCAATGCAGTACCGCTCAGGATTATTAAAATACTCAAAAATTCTGAACGGTACTACGATAATTACGCTCGTCACCTTGAGACATAACATGAGATGTTAAGTCTCATTTGTCCACTAATTTCACTAGCTACGGTGCCCTTCAGACCGAAAGAAATAATAATTACACATTACTGCTTCATGGCAGAAATAGGCGCCGTTGTGGTACACATAATCTAGCCGGCATCCTGTGCAAATTAGACTCCCACTGTTGACTAGAAAAGTTGCTCAAACTCTCTGCAGCACTAGAGGTATCACAGGAGCGTGTGGAGATCTTAAAACATGGGCGCAATTTATAATTTATTAATTTGAAGTACCCATATTGTTGCATCTTCCTGAAAGCACGGCGCAAGAAAGCTTTACCACGGTGTAATAGTTCGTGGCTGAGAGCTCCGTGAAGACTGTAATATGGAGGGTCACCACACACATAGGATCACAACTTATCTGAAACAAATTTGCACTAAAATTTTCTTCTATTTATTCTTAGGATAATTTCTATTTCATTTAATTATAAAGAATTCATATAATATCCGTTGAAAGTTAGTTAATGACACACACATAATGTTAACACCAGGAACAGAGAAAAACTTGTCTTGTCTTGTCTACTACACGGCTAAGTCGAGTTAGTAAGTCTTTTGTGGGGCGATGTATATGCTTTTACAACAAGATCCTAGAAAATGTTCAAAACAAAAGTAATATGTTATTCAAAAGAATTGGTAAAAAGCGTTTGTGTGGTTAGTATAACATAAATGACTTTCTTAATGATACCACAGATTGGGAGTGGAGCGACCACCCTCAGGCTATTCAGTAATAAGTTAAATTGTACAATATTACTTTGTAAACATATTCTTTCGATGAAAACGAATAGCCGAGTTTGTTGCGCCCGTACTTCTCAGGTCTAAGGTAAATTTGAACTTGAAAGTATTATTATTTGGTTTCAATTCAAATTTTATGCAACGTTTGTTATGAACTGGCTATAAAATAGCAGAATTTTATTGTGATTATTAAATAAAACGGTGAACGAAGACCGAACATGTCTGTGATATTAAATCAGAACCCTTTTCAGTGAGGATCGTAAAGTTTACGAGCGCGAGTGTACTTCGTGATATTGAAAAATAATGTTTTCTCAATTATGATTTATAATTATAATCCCCGTTTTACCTTTAAAGGCATAGGCATTTATTTTCTCAAAATTGATTCCTTTATAATTCTTTTTGATGTCATTTCTAATAAACTAGATACTTCTACCGCTTCGGAAACAAATGGCGCTCTGAGAGAGAAGAAACGGCGCAAGAAACTCTCCCAGCATACTTTTTTTTGCGCTCTTTTCAATAAAAATATACAATTTTGTACAGTTATTTCTATCGCTATAAAACAATCATAATCTAGTCCAAGGCTGGCCGATCACTTAGATATTCAGCTGTGGAGTAGTAGGATTCACGACACAGCCATTTTTTAATAAAACTTTTAAATTTGTTATAGATAATGCCTAAATAGTGGCTGGGACTTTATCATTAAAGTCTATCCCTGTATAAAATTTCATCAAAATCAGTTCAGTGGCTTAGGCGTGAAAGCGTAACAAACAAACTTACATTCACATTTATAATATTAGTAGGGATTAGTGCCCTGATTAAGCTGTTACATTGCTTTGCAAATGTACAAAATTTAAGCCTTTCATTTAGACAATTAACGTAAAAATCTTTAATTCTTGACCATAATGTAATATGGCGATCGACACCAATATCTTCGTTTGTTTGCTCTTTCTTGACAAAGGCCTCTACTTCCAACTCCACTCTGTCCAATCTCTTGTATGTTTATATATATATAAACCTATATATGCTTATTCTCCCACCTATTGAACTGTCTCTCTCTTTTCTGCTTATTGATCCTTTTGAGACACTTTTATCGTATGTCGAAAGTCCGCCTTCATTAATAATAAATTTATGCTTGGTTTTTTGCTTAGTGTTTTAACCTCACTTCAACTTTTTCACATTTTCAACGATCTTCTTTACATTTTTCAAATATTTATTTCAATACAAGAATGTGGTTTGTGGTTCAGAAGTTGAAAGTTAATTAATAAATCATTGAACATACTAATATAGTGCGGTGCTACCACGACATTGATACCTTCATGAAAAGCGCGTACACTTTTCTAAATAGCACGCACACCGGCACCGCTCCCGTGATACCTCTGGTGTTGCAAGAGAATGTCGGCGACGGTTATCATTTAACTGTAGGTACCGTTTGTCCTGCCATTAAAAAATGATAATAATTTTTATAACACTTATTTTTGATAAGGATTAACATAACTATTTTTGAAAACTTAACCAAATTTATTTGAATAATATACATGGAAGAAGGAAACTTATAATAATTCTTTATATTAACATTGATTTATACATGACTGTATTTTTTTGGTTTATATAAACTGTAAATCACTGTAATCGCAGTGTATAGGACCAATGTGGGCTTGTTTTGTGAGCATTATTTTTATAATTTTAAACTTTGCTTGTGTATGCTCATGGGCCATCATCTTGTGCTTCCTTCCCTCAAATATTGTGCGACAGGAACGAAGGCTGGTCCATGCGTCAACTCGTCAACGGGTTATATTTGTGGTGCCTTGTCAATTACTAATTATAGTAGTATTTCTTGAAAATAATTGATTTAAAAGTATGACCGTTGAGTGTCTTGTATGTTCTTTTCACGAGCTCTACTTTTTCAAAACTTTTAATTACTGAATCTGAAATCTGAAATATATTCAGTAATTTTAAAGAAATATGACAATTTATAAACGGTTAGCTTAAGCGTATTTGAATAAAGTTTATTTAATTTTGACTTTGACTTTGAAAGCTCTCTGAAAACTGCACTATGGATGAAAGCACAGTCATAATGGTGCCATTCAAACTTTTGAAGTTGTCATAAGCATTTTTTTTCAGATAAGATTAATGTACGAATAGCCGTATTGTGCCGCTGTTATACACAATAATACTAAAATGTCAAGTAAAACGTATTTTAAATAAGTAATTACTGAACTTATAACAGTGTCTAACTTGATTTTATAACACTTATTTTATTTTTAGGATTAACATTTATACATACTCATGGGTCGTGTGCCTCCTTCCCTCAAATATATGCGACAGGAACGATGGTCTATGCGTCAATTCGTGAAGGGATTCTATTTGTGGTGACTGGTCGACCTGTTACAATTAATAAGTCATTGTTTTTGTTTAAAGCACTTTTATGTTCACAAAGCATCCTGCCACAAACAAAGAATTCGAACTCTAAAGGTGCAACCCATCAAACTTCACAGTTTTAAATTACTGAAGCTACAATATTATATTCAGTAAGATAAAAGAAATATTTTAACGAAGCTCAAAAAACTATTTGAATAACGTTTATTTGATTTTGACTTAAAGGAAAGCACATTCATAATGGTGCCATTCAAACTTTAGACAACTTCTTAAGAATATTTTTAGAAGTAGATTTATTTTATATGAATAAATGTAATGAATGTATTAAACACAATGATATTAACATTTAAATAAAACACTTTTAAAGAATTAAAGCGCATGTAAATATCTCCTTATATGATTATTTTGATTACCGCGTCAAATGTCAAAAATGTAGATGCGAATATTTTATTAAATGGAGAGGTGGTAAAACCAGTGGAGTCTGCTGTATTTCTTGGCATTACACTTGATTCCAAATTGCAATGGGGCAATGTTAAATATATTAAAAACAGCTACAAAATTGTAACTATTTTTACATTAGATTTTTGCGTAAGAGATACATTTTTATTTTTACTAACCCGACTGCAGATGAAATGAGCCATAGATAGTATTTGTCATAGTTGACATTATGAAGTTTAGCGCCATTTATTGCCTCGGTGGTGGTATTTTCTGTAGATAGATAGCTTTTGGCATAATTTACTGACAGTGTCCACTTCTTTTTTGGTATGTGTAGTTATGGGTTTTAATTTAGAGATTATTGGATCCCAGGTGTAAGATAATTTTAGACCGTCTTCTCTATTGAAATTTGGGTGTTTTTTAATTTCGATGGCTTCACGTACCAGTCTTGGGAGAAAACTTTCTCTCTTTTACCAAAACTTTTGGTTTGTCGAACCGGATGTATGGTTAGGACAGTCTGTTATGTGTTCACATACAGCTGACTTAGAGTGACGTCTGTGTTTTATCCGCAATGTGTTCTTTAAGTCGGCTTGAGATTTTAAGATGTCAAGTAAATCGTATTTTAAGTAATGACTGAACTTATTTAAATGTGCTATTTGATTGAATTCGAATGGTTTGAATTAAAACACAAGTTAAATTGTTTATTAAATTTAATATTTGACATCATCACTGCATATTATAACCGCGTCTGTCTGTTCGCGATAAACTAAAAACTACTGCACCGATTTTCATGCTGTTTTCACTAATGGATAGCGTGGTTCTCGAGGAAGGTTTAAGCATAAAATTTATGAAATTTTTGTATACATTATCGATATTTGTTGGAGGTGTCGAAAAAAATAAACTGGATAAGTGGAGAGCATACTATCCATAAAAATACTTTAAAAATTGGCAATAATCAAATTTAAGGCTGTTAACACAAATACGATATTAATCCTTATAATTTTTTATTGCTACATTTAAATAAACCATTTAGAAATACGTTCTGTTTCATTTATACTCATTAACTTTGATAAATTACACATTTCCGATGGCTTTACACTACATTATTCCCGAATACCAAAATCATTTTTTTTCGGCAGGTTAGCTAGTAAGTACATACTAGTTAATATCCGGACGACCAAGCCTTGCTCAAATTTTTAAGAATGTACAAAACTTGGGCAAAAAAAATACGACATCTGGATTCGGTCTTCTGCTTTCCGGACCACCCAACGTCCCATCTGAGCTATTATAGTCTTGGATAAAGTTGATAAATTTACCTTTATCGCCCCCGAAATCCCATGTATACTAAATTTTATTGGAGCCGTTTCCGAGATTCAGATTATATATGTACAAGAATTGCTAGAATAAGATATAGCGACAATAAGCTAAAGTAAAGTCATTAAATCTGGACGTGCTATTAAATGTTCTCAGACAGCAATAGCCCTGTACGTGCCTGTCAGCAAGCTAATTTACTAATTGAAGAGCAGTTCAGCTATCAGACAGTACTTATTTGGCCAAAACTTCACCAACTCTTCCCCAAGTACTAACTCAACAGCAGGTTGTCACGTGATCTACAAGTTAACATCTACATTAGTTATAATTGGTATTACATATAATGAACTTAAGGTTTTTCATTTTTATTTATATGCTTCAATTAGTAAGTTTGAAATATCTGTATTTTAGTTGCTTTGAAGATGGTTTCCTCGCTGAAATAAATATAAAAAGGGCACATATTATCTGAGTACTATGTAAGTAATGTATGGACTTGTAGCCGATACTGACTGATTTTAGATATGATTAATTAAATGTAGGTTAATTTAATCTTAAGCTTATATTACCTACATTTTTTTAATAAAAAGTAACATAAGGCGTAGACTAAGATAATGCATTGAGGTCAATCCTCTGTGGTTTTTACAATGTGTAATATATGTTCATATTTTGTAAATTATGTATTTCAATAAATAAATTTAAAAAAAAAGATCATTGCTGTTACAATTTACACTTATATAATATTTCGTTTGAATTTGCATCTTGTCTTATAATAACTACACTTATAACGATATTTACAATACTAAGACTACATAAAATTAGAACTATCATTACGTGGAAGCGTACCAAGAATACTGGCGGCATTACCGCGTTGGATAGCTATGCTGATCCATCGACTGAAATAGCTGACAGCGCTAGGGTATCTTGTCTTATAATACTTTTTATAATAATTAATTACAATCAGACTTCTGGAAACGCACAACTGCATAATATTATATTAGATGTGAAAGGTAAGGGGGCGAGTACAATCTTGGCTTTACTAAACTTCTCGTGTGCCTCTGAAACCATACATACATGTTAATTAGTATCTTAAATTTTATGGCTTTAGCTTGGAATATTTAAATGGTTTCTAAATAACGTAAAATATTAGTAAGCAGTCTGTGGAACTTACATCAATTATATATCTATACTTGTCTAAATGTACCTCCTGACAATCGTGGAATACCACAAGATTTCATCCTAGGTCCCTTAATTTTTGTACTTTAATGTGCGGATATCGTAGACAGTATTAGGCATTATAAGTTCCACTTACATGCTGAATATATTCAAACAAAAAAACTTTAAACGTGCGTACCCACGTTTAAAATCAACCGGATAGCGGGGAATATTCTTCAAAAATTATATTCGGTTCTCTTTATCACCCCACAACATTTCAATATTACAAAAATATTTAAAACAGATTATAAGAATTATAAAGAAATGTGAAGTAATTAAGATTATTTAGAAGAAATGCTACAGATACAGGGAAACTTACAATCTGAATATATAATAAATAAACTAAATATGAATCTTATAAATACAATAAAAGACTTCCACCAATATATTGACTCATCACGATATCTCTGGAGCCTTAAGGCGTAGAGACTTGTAATGTAATTTGATTATTCAAGATGGACTTATCTAATTAACAAGATTGATAAGTCCCTTAACAACACTAAGAACCAAAAATAATCCTTTCAGGAAGACACAACATAGGGTCCTGTCCTTATTCCACTGGATTATGATTGATGGTTAGTCTTAGAGTGAATGCCACGCTCTAAGCGTTATGATAATCGGAAACACTAATACAATCCATAACATAAATGAGTTTGATATTATTTCAATGCAATTGTACTAAAGTATAAATGGCGCACTGAGTATAGACCCAGCTATGGAATCAATAAAATATTTTCCTTATAATAATATAAATTATGGCAAAACAGGTTAAACTAAGAATGAAAAAAACGAAACCACATTTTGGCCCACAAAAAAGGATACATAAAATTACAATCATTTATTCATATACATTTAAAATTGTATTCGGAAAGAAAGTGTAATAACTTAATCACCAAATTTGAATTTGACAATTTAGAGAATTTGGATCAATAAGGAAAGATAACTATTGTAGAACCGATTGAATTTAGGGAAAGCCGATAAATATGTCTCTTTGTCTCGACTATCTGCGACAGAATATCATTCTTATTTTCATCCAGTATAATGGATATTCAATTTATTTTCTATAGAAAAACTTCGTCTAAAACAGCTTTGAATCAGGTTCCACTAGAGGGTAATTTCTTGTGACACTAATTTAAATACGGATCGGTTTCAATGAATATTCTGGTTAATGCAGCAGAAAACCTCGCACATGGGTCGCCTGTGTACTTTAAACATAAAAAAACACTGTTTGTATACATTCAAGTTAGTTCAATATTGATATCAGTTATACATAAGTTGATTATAAGTTCTTTCATTTCTTTAATTTTTAGATCTCTTGCTATTAATCGATCGTGGCATTGTCAATTTGTTCATAGATCTAAATACTTACGTTTTCCGTACTTTAAAACAATTAGGCTGCTCAAACAAAACAAATCTTATAACTATATTTACAATAATATGATATTATTATTGTAAATATAGTTAATTAAAACGTAAGTGGAAGCGTACCTAATAAATAAAAATAACAATGATAATATAATATAATAACCCAAAATGCATAATTACATAGAAAACTTGGACTAAGAAATAATATCATTTGTGTATCTGTCGCCATGTGCTTCCCCGGAGCCCGAAGACATGTATGATAGCACGAATGGACCAGACTCATCCGTTGGTTATGTAACACACTCGCACAGAAAACAGTAGCCTATCATCAGTCCCCCCGCAAATAGCCTAAACCAGCCCAAGTCGAATAAGTAAGACTTTTGTTGGGGTGATGCATATGGTTTTACAACAAGATCCCAGAAAATGTTCAAAACAAAAGTATTACGTTATTCAAAAGAATTGTTAAATAAACCATTGTGTGGTATACGTTATTATAACATAAATAACATTCTTAATGATTCCACAGATTGGGAATGGAGTGACCGCCTTTAGGCTATTAAATAATAAGTTTAATTGTCCAATTTTACTTTGTAAACATATTTTGTGATGAAAAAAAAGCCTGCTGAGTTTGTTGCGCCTGATGATGATGAGGCATTCTTTTTGGAATGGGTGGTAGTTTTTGACTTTCAATAAGTGATGTCTCATCCTGTTTGGAATAAAAATATTTAAATAAAAATTTAAATCTGAATTTGAAAACCAAGCGTGATGACTCAGTCTCATTCATATTCAGACCCACTAAATGAAGTGTTCAGCGCGCCGAAGGGAGTTTTCACATAAAGTTAACTTTTTCATTTCATTTAAATATATCAGTACAATATGTAATCGGTACAATACACAAGATGAATATAACACGGTTAGATACAATCTAAACTCTTAAGGGTGGGGAGTGAGCCAATGGCCTTGAGGAATCGAGCGGAGCTGGGTTACCACTCTCGCACAAGATCGTCATAGTTTTAATTTACAAGCATTTTTAATTTATTAAAATCATAATACAAATTTCTTTACAAAACTAACTATGTCATTTTGACACCTCTTTACCTCTCTGCTCTCCAAAATCATGGAGAGCATAACCAACCGCCAGCTCTTGGTATACCTAGAGGGTCACCAGTTGATCAACGATCGACAGTACGGCTTTCGCCATGGTCGGTCGGCAGGTGATCTTCTAGTATACTTAACACGTAGATGGGTGGCGGCTATTGAAAGCAAGGGGGAAGGCCTGGCAGTTAGCCTGGATATAGCGAAGGCCTTTGATAGTATATGGCACATGGCACTACTCTCAAAACTTCCATCATTTGGGCTTCCCGAGAGCTTGTGCAAGTGGACCTCCAGCTTCCTCACTGGGCGCAGCATACAGGTCATTGTCGACGGATATTGCTCGAACCCGAAGCCCGTGAATGCTGGAGTGCCCCAAGGCTGTGTGCTATCTCTCACGCTGTTTCTTCTGCATATCAATGATATGTTCCCGACTCCAACATACATTGCTATGCAGACGACAGCACTGGTGATGCCGTATACACGGGCCACGCAGGTCTCTGTCGGGAAAACGTCGACCAGTGCCGGGAGAAACTTGGGTCTTCTACTGAGTCCTCTCTTGAGTAGGTCGCCGAATGGGGTTGAACGGGTGGAATTGAACCTTGTCCAATTTAACCTACAGAAGACTCAAGTTTGCGCGTTTACCACTAAAAAAACCCCATTAGTCGTATCACCGCTCTTCGATAACACTTCCCTTATAGTCTCGCCTAGTATCGGAATACTGGGTCTCGATATCTCAAGCGATTGCCAAATTCGTGGCCATCTGGAGGGCAAAGCCAAATTGGCTTCGAAGAAACTGGCCGTCATTAATAGAGCACGGCAATACTTCAAGCCGGCCCACATTCTAGCGCTCTACAAAGCGCAGGTCCGGCCACATATGGAGTATTGCTGTCATCTCTGGTCTGGCGCACCCCTGTGTCAGCTCGATTCATTTGACCGCGTGTAACATAACAACGGCTGGATCACTTGGCGTTGCGTAGAGGGCGCAATTATCACGGGGAGTGTTCCGAAGAGCTGTTTAACCTGATTCCTGCCGCCGAATTCCACCTTCGCCACACTTAGACACCCCACCATCTGGATGTGTGGCGGTCCTCCTCAGTGCAGTTTTATTTATTTAGGTTCACCAACAGATTATACACTATTACTAGCTTATAAAAATAACAAAATAAGTATAAATTATGATGCAAATCCAATTACAGGCAAACCAGCATGCATTTTTGAGTTTCACAAGTGCGGGGTTGCAAGTTTACAATGAAAAAATATTGTATTGTACTATTATAACGTAGAAGTAAAAAGTGAAAAAAAAACTAAAAATTAAATTTTGGGTATAAATCAAAACAAAGCATAAATTATGTGGTTTCTGCACTGATAAATTGCTGCAATATTTTTTTGTAATGCGGAGGGGAGGAGGAGTGGATGTCAACACGAGTAGTTTTGAAAAGATTATTGTGCTCCCGGCAGATCCTTTCTTAAACACTATTAGCACCGAGTTCAGTTCTATATAAATTTCCAATAAAATGTTTGAAATGGCACTGAGCCACGCGAAAGTGCACGTTTCACAAAATTTAACCAAATTTAATTTTGGCTAGGATTTTTCTAGGACAGTCTAATTTGTGATTTAAAATTTTGTATAGAAACATTTGATCATTCACCCAGCGACGATTTTCTAGTGACGTTATATTAAAGAAATGCAATCTATCGTTATAAGAGGTTAACTCGAACTTGTTTTTTTTCATGTACTGACAACAAAAAAAGAAAGCGTTTCTGGATTCTTTCGATTCTTTTGATAGGATCCTTATAGAATGGATTCCAAACGGTGGAGCCGTATTCTAATAAACTACGAATTAGAGCAAAATAAACCATTTTAAGAGCTAAACATGATTTAAACGTTTTGCAATTACGCCAAACTAAGCCTAATAATTTGTAACATTTATTGATTGTTACATCTATGTGTATTGAAGGATAATTTCTTGTCTAAAATAATTCCAAGGTCTCTGATTTCATCCACTTCATCTAACAAAAGATTATTTAAAGAATATGAAGTATTATGCGGAATTCGTTTCTTTGTAAATTTTATATGCTGACATTTTTTTACATTAAGGGGCAATTTATTTTTAATAGACCATTGGAAAATACTGTTTAAGTCATTTTGAAGGGAAATTGAGTCTAACGGATTTTGGATAGCTTTAAAAATCTTTAAGTCGTCAGCAAATAACGAAAAATTTCAAGATTTTATATGGTTACACAAGTCTTTAATAAATACTAAAAATAATATAGGACCTAGATGGGATCCCTGAGGGACTCCAGATGGAGCCATGAATGGATCTGATTGATACCCGCAAACCACAACTTGTAGTTGTCTATACGACAAAAACGACGAGAGCCAGGACAGTAAAGTTCCTTGAATGCCAGCGTTATGTAGTTTACTTATTAACATTGAGTGGTTGACCCGATCGAAAGCTTTACTAACATCCATATATATAGCGTCCACTTGGTGTCTCTTGTCTATATTATCGATTACTTGAGTTGTAAATTCAGTTAAATTTGTTACGGTAGACATTTTATTGCGGAAACCATGCTGTTGAGGGACTAAAATAGATTTCAAATGAAAAGAAAGGACATAACAAAGATTCGAAAACCTTACCAAAAATGGACAATATAGAAATTGGCCTGTAGTTCATTATATCATCCGCTTGTCCGCTTTTCGGAATTGGCACAACATTAGCGGACTTCCATTTTTCAGGAAATATCCCAGTGGCCAGAGATCGATTATATATAAGATATAGCGGATAGGACAGAGATGAAGCGCAGTTTTTAATGAAATTAGCCGGTATCTTATCAGGACCAGCTCCTTTTCTATCGTCTAGTATTTTCAAGGCTTTTTCTATTGAATTTTGGTCTAATGAAATTTTGAAAAGTGATTTGTTTGCTGAATCGGCAACTGCGTTATTATCTGTAGTAGAAAAAATATAAGGCTTGATTCTAATGTCCGTATGATCTGGTTGTGTATAAACTGTGGAAAAGTTTCTCAAGGAGCTTTCTTCCACGTACTACAAAGGTGTGGAATGAACTTCCTTGTGCGGTGTTTCCGGGACGATACGACATGGGTAACTTCAATTAAGCGCGTACACCTTCCTTAAAGGCCGGCAACGCTCCTGTGATTTCTCTGGTGTTGGAAGAGATTGTGGGCGGCGGTGATCACTTATCAACAGGTGACCCGTACGCTCGTTTGTCCTCCTATTCCATAAAAAAAAATATAAGCTTAATATAAACCGTCAAATGGTTTCAATTATTTGGTAATTTCTTGGGGTAGCAGCCTTAAAACTCCAGCGTGCAATGAATGATAATTCATTGAACAAAAAATCAGTAGGTACTTAGTAATTTCATTGGCCTTCGGATAAAATATTTGATAAAATGCTCTTTCGTCTTTGCATTTTATTGACTCAGCCTAGGAAGATTTTACACCCGCTAATATGATATAATAATAAGAAGATATATAAAGGAATCTATGAATGAAAAGTAATTGAAATGTAAATCATTAAATTACTAATTGGAACCTCAGCAATAAAATAGACATCTTACTGTTTAGTTTTAAACGTAGAATTCGATTTAAAAAGTTTAGTAGATTCAAATAACGTTAGTAAAATCGGATCTTCTCGTCTTCTTATCTAGAATGCTAGGAAACGATAAAGAAAATGTGAGTATGGCGAGACTAGTGAAAGAGAAGGGAGTTTTTCCACTGGCTTTCGCTCGCTGTACGTGTAATGTGACTATGTCAACCAGCTCCCTAGAGATCCATACAACAATGACGACCTTGCCTACACACAAAAATAATAAAGATAAATTTTCACGGCGAGTACTAGTAGTAGGTAGTAGTAGGCTTAGGCTATAGTGCAAAATGGGAGCAACTAACTAAAAGACCAATAGGTCAAGTTCAATCTCATTATATTATCCAAATATTTTGTTAACGAAGCACACAAAATATACTTCATAGAATATAAAAAAAGTGTGTGTGTACTTATGTAATACGTAAGAAGTTAGTTAGTTAATTAGTTCTTTGGCCAAAAATCCTAAAAATTATTTATTCCTCGTGCTATTCTACATTTGCAGAAAGAAGAATATTGTAAAATTCTTGCAAAGATGGCTTTGACAATTTAATATTAAATATCGAATACGCCTGTACGGGCTTGACCTCTTTGCCTATCCTGATAATGGACGAAGAAACCAAAAGAAAAATAACGAATGTCGCAAACGTAAGAAAATTTTAGGAACCAATTTCACCCTGTAACTTTTGTGTTACAGTGATGCGCGCGCATATTAAAATTTCACTCTCATCATTTATTCATAACGCGCCTAAATAAGTATAACTTCAATATGGTGATCACTTGTAGGTCACAGAGTCTTCGAAGCAGAAAATCTTGTAGTCTACATAGTAATATTGTATGTCCATAGCATCTCACATCATAACACGGTCTGTAGTTAACGGAGCTGGAGTTAATGAGACACAAAATAACGCGTTCCCCGATCTCTGTTCATTCATGTGTTGTCATTTGTTTTACAGCTCTACATCTTGACAACACTCTGTTACGAAAATATAACTCAACATCAGTATATATTAAGGCCCACATAATATAGAACCATCCAGCTGACTGAACATCCGTAAAATTAATGAATCATGTAGGAATACCCTTGTAGGAAGACGAAGGATTATGAACATCCGCTCGCATTGGAAGCTTACATTTAAAGATAAGATTTATATTTAAATCTTTGCCTGCTTTCTTGAAATATTCACACAATCCAGTACGTTCTAAAAGACTGTTTTGCCTAATATTATGTACTTTATGAGATTTGCAACATGAGAAATTTCTTTATTTATTAAAGCCTTATCACGATATCTCCGGAACCATAAAGCCCAGAGACTTTAAATTTGAAATATTTCTTTCGTGGAGTTGAGGTGAGCTAAGAACGGAAACTACAAAATTTATTAATTTTTCTTTTATGAACAGAACAACGTCTGTTGGGTCAGCTAGTACAATATTTACCAGTGAGAGGCTCCTTTGCACATTATGCCGGCTAGAATATAGGCACCATAATGGCGCCTATTTCTGCCGTGAAACAGTAATGTGTAAACATTACGAAGGGCGCCGTAGTTAGTGAAGTTACTGGGCAAATAAGACATAACATCTTATGTCATTGTAATGGGTGTTAACGCCTGTAACAGCTGAGAGGAGGAGACGGCGGGGGAGAGGGGAAGCGACCAGTTTTTAGAACCTGCGCCGACATACGCGAGAGAGACCGCCATCGCCCGGCCGTAATGAGAGACGTCCTTGTTTAGCATTATATTTAATCTATACCTAATAATCTTGTTAATATAAATCTAGAAGTTTAAGTTTTGTTTTAATTATAAACAAAAAGTGGCGACCGTGACAGGACGGAGTACTCTAAAAGATAATATTCTTTTAATAAGCATTACGCTGCCGGCGACTTAAAAAGTGCCACGTGATTGACACGACGAACAAGACGTTGGAACTTGGAACATCGATGAGAATTAGATCTACGTTTGATTTTGGATAATTTGAGATTACTGCTATTGGAGCCTGATGAACCAGTGGAGATCCAGAGGTCTAATCCGAGGAAAGTAAGCCTGTTCCATACTTAAAGCTGTTCCAAAGCATTCCTTTGTTCCACTCATATATCGCATTTAGTTTGTGTGCAGTAGCCGTTATGTTATTCATTTAATTTAGCGATTTTAAATAGTACTCAAGCGTTAGATATTTAATAATTTATATATCTAATCAAGCTTACATTGAGGCTATAAATGTTAAAGCTTTAAATTGCATGCAAACGATAAGCATCATATCAGCTATCTACCTATTGCCTATATTGTATTTGATTTTAATAATTCTGCCAGTTTTCTTATAAATTAATTTACTGTATCGCTGCCAGTTAGCGGCTTATTTGCTACGCTTCTTATACATCACTCTATTTCTTTATTTCTCTTTATTTAGCAAATCATTTCATTTTGCCTAATTTGTTCCGTATATAGCTTACATTTATAGCTAGTTTCTTGCATAACAAGGTCATAATTAACCCTTTTAAAAATAAATTTGTTCAACACAATATAAAACGTTTTGTCAACTTATTCCAGCGTTCGAAAGATCGAGTTGTTTGGTGTTTCTGTATAATCCGCTGTGCTGTAAGGCGCTGTGTGCGAATACCCGTTGCCGTTGGACTTTAGACTCCGGCACAACAATACATCACGGAGCATCTAACCGTCGGAGCGGCGTAGCGGCGACTGGATTTGAAGTGATCTGTTTATCTCCTTGTACTCGTCAGGTTTGAGTGCGCTGCATTAATCGTTCTACTTTATTTACATGGTTTGCGCTTAGAATTCCTTAATAAATTCGTACATTGTCTATTTATATTTGAAATATTTATGATAATTTGTACCACAAAATGACTGAATCTAAAGCCGATAGTCAAGGAAAGGTTGATTTATCTAATTTAATAAAACAAAGAGGAATAATTAAAGGAAGATTAACAAATTTTTCGACTTACCTATTTACCTTACAAAGTTTAAAAGAAATATCTTTAGTAAAATATAAAGAAATAGAATTAAAATTAAACAAATGTCAGACATTACTTAATGATTATGAAGTTATACAAGATAAAATTGATTTATTACATACTGATACAGAGGAACAAATAAAAGAAAGAGATATGATTGAGAATCAATTTTTAAGTTTGATATCTACTTGTCAGGATCTTTTAGATAAACGCCCAAATGAAAATCAAAGGTTAGGGAACCAGGGGTCTGATTTTAGTAGTTGCCATTCCTTTTCGACTAATTCTATTAAGCTACCTACAATAAAGTTACCGACTTTTGATGGAAATTATTTGTTTTGGATGGAATTCAGGGACACATTTGAATCGGTTATACATAGCAATGAAGGGATTCCGCCGATAAATAAATTTCATTACTTGCGTTCATGTTTAGAAGGGAGCGCATCTGTTGTCATAAAGTCGATAGAATTTAGTGCTAAAAATTATAAGATTGCATGGGATCTCTTAACTGAAAGATTTGGAAACAAAAATATTTTAATGAACAATCATTTAAAGGCGTTGTTCAGTATTGAACCATTGCGAACGGAATCATTTAAAGCGTTGCGGTTTGTTATCGATCATGTGTCTAAGCATTTACGTGCTCTTGAATCGCTTGGCCAGCCTATTGATCAATGGGATGCCCTTATAATATACATGGTGTCCGTAAAATTGGACATACACACGAGTAGAAAATGGGAGGAGTACAAGGGTAATCTAAACGAGTTACCTTCGTTGAGTGAATTTTTTTCATTCCTGCGTAGTCGTGCTGACGTGCTGGAAACTTCCTATAGTACTAACCGGTCTGAGAAGGTGATAGATAAACCAAAGTCTATCACTCAGTCTAGAAGTTTTGTAGTGTCACATGATAAAAAGGATAACAAAAGAGGTTGTATTGTGTGTAACGATGAACATCCTTTACATGCATGCTCTAAGTTTAAAAATATGAGTATCGATGATCGTTACAATGAAGTTACTAAATTAAAATTATGTAAAAATTGTCTGCGCAGTGGTCACAACGCATATCAATGCCAGCTCAAAGGACTGTGTCTCACATGCAAAAAGAAACATAATACACTAATACATAAACCAACCCTGTCGTATGCAGAACTTCAACCCACGACTTCGTCTTCCCTACCCGTGTCTCTTACGCTGTCTTCATCAGCCGGCCAAGTGTTACTGTGTACAGCTGTAGTAGAATTAATTGTAAACGACAATATTTATCAAGCTCGCGCTCTTCTAGATATGGGCAGTCAGTCTTCATTCGTTACCGAAAATTTAAAGAAAAATCTAGGGTTGTCTATTGATGATTCTAGTTCGGTTAACGTTTATGGAATTAATAATGTGGGCTGTAGGATTTATAAAAAATGTGAAATCAAAGTTAAATCAAGAGTTATGTCTTTTGAGATAAATGTCAAATGTTTGGTAGTGCCACAAATAACTGGTATTTTACCAAACTCAGTGATTAACACTGAATTAATAAATATACCTAACAATATTCAATTAGCTGACCCTAAATATTTCTCACCGGCTGATATAGACATACTGTTGGGTGCGGATGTATATTGGGAGATAGTCGGATCGAATATAATTAAACTCGGTTCGAATAAACCGGTGCTTCAAGAGTCTAAGCTCGGATGGCTTGTAGGTGGTCCCTTAGCAACAAGTCAGTCAATCTCATGTAAAGTTCATTGCAATTTTTCTCAGGAAATAAAGGATTCATTAGAAAGATTTTGGAACATTGATGACTTACCACAAACAAAAACATATTCTGTTGAAGAGCAGCTTTGTGAAGATGATTTTAAAAAGAATGTTTGTCGTCTGCCAAATGGCAGATTTTCTGTTCACATGCCTTTAAAGGAAGGACCAGAGAAAGCACTCGGTGATTCCTATTATATTGCTAAAAAATGCTTGGAAAGCCTAGAAAGAAAATTTATTAAACAACCAAGTTTAAAGGAAAAGTATAAAGAATTTATCAATGAATATGCTGATTTAGGACATCTAACTAAAATCAATCGACCAGAGTTTGGATACTTTATGCCACATCATGCTGTAATCCGCGAGAAATCTGAAACCACTAAATTAAGGGTGGTGTTCAACGCTTCGTCTAAAACTCATACAGGGAAATCACTCAATGATATTCTTATGGTCGGCCCAGTTGTGCAAAGTGACCTAATATCTATATTGCTTCGTTTTCGTGAGCATAAATATGTTCTAACAGGCGACATCGAGAAAATGTTCAGGCAAACCGAAATCACACCGTCGCAGCGTCATCTTCAGCTCATTTTGTGGCGTGAAGATTGTAATCAGCCTATTGATATTTTGCGTCTAAATACAGTAACCTATGGTACTGCGTCTGCGCCCTTTCTCAGTTCTCGGTGTCTCCTACAATTAGCTAATGAATGTGACGATGAATCTATTGCTCGTATAATCAAAAGCGATTTCTACGCTGATGATCTTAATACAGGCGCAGATACCGTAGAGCGCCTGCAACACATTTACAAAAATGTTGTCGAAGTTCTTGACTCAGCGTGTTTACCTATAAGGAACTGAAACTGATTCGGGAAAACCCATGGATTTTTATAAAGATTCCAGTGTCTTGGGTCTGAATTGGTCACCTACAGCGGATCAATTACAATTTTCAACAGATCTGACTCCATCCCCTCAGATCACCAAAAGAACTGTCATATCCACGACATGTAAGGTTTTTGATCCATTAGGGTTGCTATGTCCTTGTGTTATTATAGCAAAAATTATTTTACAGGAATTGTGGTCTTCCAAGTTAGATTGGGATGATCCCGTTCCTTTGAACTTTTGCAAAAATTGGTCAAGTCTTTTAAAAGAATTTTTACACCTGTCAAACATTAAGATCCCGCGACGGGTTCTGTCTGAAAACCCGAGATCTCTAGAGCTGCATTGTTTTGTAGATGCCTCCCAACAAGCCTACGCGGCTTGTGTGTACGTACGTTCTCAAAATCAGGACAGAAGTATCACGGTTAGGCTGCTATGCGCAAAGGCAAGAGTTGCTCCTCTACACTCTACCACCATTCCTCGGCTGGAATTATGTGGTGCTCTGTTAGGGTCTCGCTTATGCTTTAAGGTTTTACAGTCATGGCGGGGTAACTTTAGCCAAAAATATCTATGGACGGATTCAACAATTGTTTTAGCTTGGTTGAAGACCCAAACTAAGGATCTCAAGGTATTTGTGTGTAATCGGGTAAATGAAATTAATAAACTTACCAGCGGATTTATATTTCGGCATGTACCCACAGATAAAAACCCGGCAGACCTGGCGTCTCGCAGCGTAAGTCCCAGTCAGCTCGAAGCTTCTGCCCTCTGGTGGGAAGGGCCGTCGTTCCTACGGAATGATGAATCCTACTGGCCGAAAACCGCTCATACTCACATTCCTATACACTTACCCGAGGTAAAAGACATAATTAAATGCCACGTCTCAGCTAACGATGCTCTAAAATTTGACAAATATTCTAACCTTAACAGAATGAAGAGGATTTATGGCTACGTATTACGTTTTTTATCAAATTGTAAAAATAAAAATAATAAAATAATTGGTCCTTTAGATGCTAATGAATTGAATCAATCTTTACAATTATTAATTAAATGTAGTCAACAGGAATGTTTCAATGAAGAGATAAAATTAATTTCAAATAATAAAGCTCTCAATCGTAAGTCTAAATTAATAACACTAAATTGCTTTATCGACTCACACGGCTTGCTAAGAATTGGGGGTCGTATTCAAAACTCTGAATTTGAATACGATAAAAAACACCCGTTGATTTTGGATTCAAAGCATCATTTCACTAAATTACTATTTAAAAACGAACACGAAAAGTTGTTTCATGCCGGTCCTCAGCATCTACTTGCCTCTATAAGAGAGAGTTTCTGGCCCATCGGTGGTCGACATCTGGCACGTAGTACGACGAAGCAGTGCATGATTTGTTTTCGTTTGCGTGGACAAACATTGCAACCTATAATGGGCAACTTACCTGCTGAAAGAACCTACTCTTCGTTTCCATTCTATTCGTGTGGGGTGGATTTTGCCGGACCATTTATGATTTCCAGTCGAAAAGGAAAGGGCAACCGCATTTCTAAATGTTATTTGTGTTTATTTATATGTTTAGCATCAAAAGCACTTCACCTGGAAGTAGTTAGTGACTTAAGCACGGAGTCATTCATTTTGTCATTGCGAAGGTTCGTTTCTAGAAGAGGCAAACCATATTCAATATTTTGTGATAATGGCAGCAATTTTAAGGGTGCAAACAATGAGATAAGTAGATTACTTAAATCTAGTCGTGAGCATTTAACCAATTTTGCCTCTAATGAAGGATTTAGATTCATATTTAGTCCCGCTTATTCTCCACATTTTGGAGGTATTTGGGAGGCTGGCGTGAAGTCAGCAAAGCATCATTTGCGTCGTGTCGCTGGCAATGCTTCTCTCACTTTTGAGGAACTAGCGACGCTGTTCACACAGATTGAAGCGATATTGAATTCTCGCCCTTTAACCCCTCTTTCTGCTGATCCTACAGATCCTACTCCATTAACCCCTGGGCATTTCTTAATTGGAAGACCTATGAGCGCGGTGCCTACGCTTCCTATCACGGCAAAGCACCCCAACCGGTTCCAGCTCATTGAGCAATTAAGGCAACACTTTTGGCAGAGGTGGCGCCGGGAGTTTATAGCAGAGCTTCAACAGCGAACTAAGTGGAGAACTAAGACAAAGGAGCTTCAGATTGGAGACTTAGTATTACTTAAAGAAGATAATATTCCTCCACTTCAATGGCGTCTAGCACGCATCGCTAAATTATACCCTGGATCGGATGGAGTAAGCAGAGTCGCAGATGTCCTTACTACAAAGGGCACAATAAAAAGAGCTATCCACAAGATGTGTGTAATTCCTGCCAAAGATGATGTTAAAACAAACTAGGTACTCGGACGCTGTACTGGGCCACATTCAATCCTATTGAAAGCAGTACTTTCAAGGCCCGGAGGATGTTAACGCCTGTAACAGCTGAGAGGAGGAGACGGCGGGGGAGAGGGGAAGCGACCAGTTTTTAGAACCTGCGCCGACATACGCGAGAGAGACCGCCATCGCCCGGCCGTAATGAGAGACGTCCTTGTTTAGCATTATATTTAATCTATACCTAATAATCTTGTTAATATAAATCTAGAAGTTTAAGTTTTGTTTTAATTATAAACAATGGGCAGGGCGTTCAATTTCCACCAGCTGAACGTCCTATTCGTCTCGTCCCTTATTGTCATAATCATCGGCATCTCCATTACTGTCATCCGCATAGCAGTGCATGTTGAAGGCGTCCAGCAGAATATTATGGAAATGCAGAAGATACAGTGTATGAGATGGCATCGGCCTTGGAGACCTGGAGCCCACGAACGCTCCAGCGTTCGTGGGCTTCGGTTTCGAGGTAGATATTTCACCGATAACGAACTCTATGCTGCGCCCAGTTATTTAATTAAACCAGAATACAAAATATAAAGTATGTTTTTAGATTAGATTCATATTTAAATTCAAATATTTTATTCAAAATAGGATTCAAAATCACTATATTGAACGTCAGTAACCACCCACCCGTTCAAAATAGACTGCCTCAGATCAGAGAAGAACGGGAGCAGGAAACTATGATATATTCTTAATTATCCAGGAATGTAAACTAAACTTTTATCATTGCCCAATTTAACAATATTATTATTATAACAGGTACATTATTACATTATACATATTATTGATTTGAAACCTATTTGCAGGAGTTTCAGACAAGTTTTACTTTTTTTAATTTTGGAAGGTTTTTTGGAATCAGTTGAAGAAAATATAGAGAAAGTAAAAGTAAAATATTCGCGTGACAGTTCAAAGCCAGCAAAACGCATTATACGTAAATGTTAATGGCGAAGGGACATCGTTATGTGCAAGCCATTTGGTTTATACGTCGGGAGTACGTTGACAGCAGACACAACCGGACATGATCAATCTACCGGAACGATGACGAGAGACGTCTGATGTCGCGAAGTACATCTTACAAAGTAAAGTGTATCAACCTCTTACAACCTACTCGAATAATATCTCTAAATGGATATTTAAAGCTGGCAAAGCGTTAAATAAACAAGGGTAAATCATGGACTTATCTTCCCTGTCTGGTTACAAAGACTTCCCCTTACACATTCGTATATATTTTAAGTAATAAATGATTTATTTCAGACACTAAGTCCATGGATAATTAGTTGTTATAAGAAGTAGTGACATTACCAAATTCTCGTAAGAAGTATGTCTGTTATCCTACTGATAATCTAAAGGATGTTTTTTTGAGAAGTGCTGTGATAGCCAAGTCGGAAAATACGAGACTTTAACTGGTCTCGTAGTTTCCGACTGGGCCATGACCGCACTTCACAAAAAACCACCCTGTTTAATTGATTCTACAGATTATTTGAAGGTAAATTTATACAGCCAACCACGTTCTCTTGCACCATAATAAGCCTAATTATAAGATTCATACGAGAATTGTTGGCCTTTTCCTGGTTGTACGCAGCGGCAGTAATGTGAGTTAACCACCGGAACAAGTTAAAAGTTCGCACTCTTATAACTTTTGAATCAAACAATTCTAACATTTTCAAAGTGAATAGAAATCAAGTTACATACGATGAAGTAAACAAAGTTCTACCTGACATTGTGTGCTGGTTTAGCCCCAAAAATATATTGGTAATTACCACAAACTAAATATATAAGATATTGATGTAAGTGGCTCTGCTATATCTTGATTCTAAATTACGATAGAGTACATACATTACAACCATTTAAAACATACGACGACAGATATAAATATGATATTCAAATTCAAATTCAAATATTTTTATTCAAAATAGGATGTGAAATCACTTATTGAAAGTCAAAAAAACTACCACCCATTCCAAAGTGAATGCCTCAGGCCTGAGAAGAATGGGCGCAAAAAAACTCAGCGGGCTTTTTTTTTTCATCAAAAATATGTTTTACAATTAAAGTAACATTTACAAAGTAACATTGTACAATTAAACTTATTATTTAATAGCCTGAGGGCGGTCGCTCCATTCCCAATCTGTGGTATCATTAAGAAAGTCATTTATGTTATAGTAACCTTTACCACACAAACGTTTTTTAACAATTCTTTTGAATAACGTAACACCTTTGTTTTGAACATTTTCTGGGATCTTGTTGTAAAAGCATATACATCGCCCCACAAAAGACTTACTAACTCGACTTAGCCGAGTAGTAGGCATCATCAGTTTATGTCTGTTCCTGGTGTTAACATTATGGTTTTATGGTTAACATGACAGTTTCTGGCAAATTCACTTATGTGCCTATGAACATACATTACATTATCAAGAATATATTGAGAAGCAACAGTCAAGATGTTCATTTCTTTGAATTTTGCTCTCAATGATTCCCTAGGACCTAGGTTATAAATAGCGCGAATAGCCCTCTTCTGCAGCACAAATATTGTATTAATATCGGCAGCGTTGCCCCATAGCAATATACCATAGGACATAATACTATGGAAATAACTAAAGTATACTAGTCGCGCCGTATCTATGTCAGTTAATTGTCTAATTTTTTTAATCGCGTATGCTGCAGAACTAAGTCTGTTCGCCAATCCTTCAATATGGGGGCCCCATTGTAATTGGGAATCTAGAGTTATGCCAAGAAATATAGCAGATTCCACCGGTTCTATCACCTCTCCATTTAACAAAACATTTGCATTTACATTTTTGACATTTGGTACGGTAAATTTAATGAATTTAGTTTTCTTGCTATTTAACAATAGGGTATTAGCGCTAAGCCAGTACACGATGTCAGATAAAATATCGTTCACTTCGTCATACTGCTTGGTTTCTTTTCACTTTGAAAATCAGTGAAGTGTCGTCCGCAAACAATGCTACCTTATGTTTTTTCTCTATAAGATTAGGAAGATCATTTATATAGATAAGGAAGAGGAACGGTCCAAGAATAGACCCTTGTGGTACCCCCATACTGAGAGGAGTCCCAGGAGATCTCCTGCCATTCACGTCGACTCTCTGAATTCTATTGTTTAGATAGGAAGTCAGAAGATCGAGCGCAGTTCCTTTTATGCCATAGTGGTATAGCTTCCTGACCAGCGTTGAATGTTGAACACAATCAAAAGCCTTAGATAAATCACAGAAGATGCCAAGTGCATTCTGCGATTCCTCCCAGGCATCAAAAATATTCTTGATCAGCTCAACACCTGCATCCGTTGTTGAACGTCCCCTAGTAAAGCCAAATTGTTTCAAATGAAGTAACTTATGAGAGTTAAAGTAAGTAAGCATTTGGCTTAAAATTATTTTTTCAAAAATTTTACTAAGCGTCGGCAAAACCGACACAGGACGATAGTTGTTCGGGTCAGAAGAGCATCCCGACTTAAATATTGGTGTAATTTTACTATGTTTCAGAAGGTCAGGAAACACGCCACGATTAATACAATTATTAAATACTATTGCAAGATACGGTGCTATGACATCAATTATTGAACTTATTATTTTAACAGAAATGTCCCATATAGAAGCAGTTTTTTTCATGTCTAGAGATTTAAAAGTTTTAATTATTTCTCCAGGGCTAACAAAAATAAAATTGAAACTTTGTTGACATCCTATAACGTTTTCCAGAAGAAGTGACTCAGCAACACTGGTGGAGGAGACAAGAGTGTTTGTGATAGAAACTGGAATCTCAGAAAAAAAGTTCTCAAAAGCAGTAGAAACTTCCTGCTGAGATTGAATTATTGTATTGTTTATTGATAGATTATATTCAATGTTGCGGTCTTTCAATCTTCCAGATTCCCAGTTAATAACATTTCAAGTCATCTTTATTTTATTTGGTGCATTTTTAATTATTTGTCTGATATGCATAGACTTTGCAATAAAACAAACACTTTTAAATAATTTAGAGTATTTTTTAACATACTCGAGAAAAGATGCATCATGATTATACAATGATCTCTCACTATACAGTTCATATAGCCTTTGTCTGCTCCTATGAATGCCAGCTGTTGCCCAATCATTATATGACAGGAGACCACCTGATTTAACTGTCTTAGAAGTAAATATAAAAGCAAACTCTGTTTTAATTATTTTAAATAACATATCATACATTTCATTTGGATTAATATTATATTTGAATAAATCCAAATTTGAGAGTATAACTGACACATTGCCTCTATATTTCTCCATTCGCCTATTATTCACAGGAACAAACGTAAACTTTTTAATTTTAGTACATTTATTGACCTCAATATTAAAAGAGGCTAACTGACCAAAGTGGTCTGAACTCAGTTTGTTAATTATTGCCTGAGAAATGGGTTTATAATTGGTAAATATGTTATCAATACAGCTTTTGGAGGTGCCAGTTACTCTAGTAGGCTCTAAGAAAATATTGGTTAAATCATATGATTTGAATAAAGATCTGAATCTAATACTGGTTGAGGATTTTTCTAATAAATTAATATTAAAATCACCACATATCATGATATACTTCTTAGACTCAGATAATTTTAATAAAACCTCCTCCAATACACTTTCAAATAATTCATATACAGCATCTGGGGGTCTGTACATACTAACAACAATGGCGCGCTCGAGCTCTGCACAGGCTATTTCAATTGTACGTTCAACAGAGAGGCCCACAATATCTTCTCGTTCTTTGAATTTAAATAATTTACTTACAAGAATAAGAGAGCCGCCACGTGTAGCTTTTTCTCTGCTAAACGCACTTGCCACCTGATGACCACTGAAGTTAAAGATGAGCTCATATTTTCTGAGCCAGTGCTCTGTTAAACATAAAATGTGTATATCTTTATGATCTATAAATAACTCCAGTTCAAGTTCTTTACCTAATAATCCTTGCATGTTTTGGTGCATCAGGTTTGCAATTTTACAATTATTACTTATTCTGGTACTTGTTATATTACATTGTGTTTTTACACTGCTAGAGGAGTCCCCTATTATCTTATTGTTTAATTTTTTGGAAAATATTCCAAAGAAAATAAACAACTAAACTGCTCAAGCTCTGCAAAGAAGCAGGGGTTGCCAAATAGTTGGCTGTGTTATAGTATAAATAATATGATAGCGATTTTGCTATCTGTCTTTTATAGAAATTAGATAGGTGTAACCTATCAGATGTCAAAACCTTACATTTTTATTAATTAATTATGTTATTAATGTCTATTATCTGTATTTTATTAGATAATATATTATTATTACATGTCAAATAATGAGAATTAGACAATAGGGTTAACAAATTGTTTAAATTGTATCGTATTTTGTTTTCCTGTGGCAAATCAGGCATATATGGCAATGTGTACATTATATTGTTTATGCAATGGCACGATAATAACTATGTTGTCACAAATATAAAGAATTGTTAATGCTGCATTTAGTGCTCGACCAAAGGTCAGCGCTGACATAGGTCGAGCGTAGCAAGTAGAGCGTAGCCCCTACGCGCTGAGTATGTTGTGTTTAGTACTCAGCTGTCAGCAAATTATGAAATCGCTGGACTGAGCGTGATCATATTATGTTTTCATAGTTATAGCTATAATCAACCGACGTCAGCGCTGACCGTCGGTCGAGCACTAAATTCAGCTTAAGAAAGGTTTGTGTGGTAAAGGTTGTTAAAATTATATTAATGAAAAATTTTTATTGTATATAAGGCAATTTCATTTTCTTTAAAATAGAGTTCCACTCAGTTTCTTTTTTTTATCAGGTCTGAGGCATGTAGGTGGTAGATATTGACCATTCAATAAGTGATTTTAAAATCCTATATTGAGTTAAAACATTTTAGCTTCCCTTTTGAGGTTATTCCCAAGGTTTTTTAATAATATTATACTTTTTATTCAAAAGAGAGAATCAGACTGCGTGAGCAAGAATATAACATTGATAGAACCGCATTTTCCAGGCTTTGTCTTCCCTATACTTATTCTTATATTCTTATATTCTCATATATTCTTAATGGAAATTATAAGATAATTTAGTTTTGCTTTGTCTTGAGAAAAGATAAATATCTATTATGTAAAATTTCACTAAGTTTGCATAACTTTTAAAGTTTTATCAGATTCCTTGAGAGTTTTTTTTTTATAATTTGTAATAACTCATGGAACATTTTTTTTTTTTTATTTATTTATATAAGGAACAAACAGTTTCATACAACTATCTTAATAACTGTGAGTTAATATTAACCTTTAGTTCCCTGTGTTATATACAGGTTATGGCGCATTTATATACATAAAGTTTTTACGTGTAAGAAGGTGAATTTTATAAAGTATATAAAATATGTATAGATACTATAATATCTTATAGGAAAGTATGTTACTTATTTAAAATTATTACTTTTGTTTTTGATTTTAAGGTATCTTTTTAATTTATTTATGGAGTTACAAAATATATCAATATGGTTAAAGGAGTTATTATAAAGCCGACAGGCACGTCTTATGAAACTATTGTGGGTAAAACAAGTTCTACTAATCGGAATTGAGAATAAAGGTTTTTCTCTACTGTTGCGTTCACACATACGAGGTATCCTAAATGTAATCTTCTGTAATAACGCAGGGGCGTCAATAACATAACTTATGATTTTATATAATATGGTTATATCGAATTTGTCACGACGGTATGATAGAGATTCTATTTTATGTTTGTCTAATGATAATTGGTAATTAATTAATTCATCATGACCAGCTCTAAATTCTAGAGCCTTAATAAACTTTTTTTGAATTCTTTCTAAACGATCAACGTGAATTTGATAAATAGGTTTCCAAACTACACATGCAAATTCCAAGTGGCTTCGTACAAAACTATTAAATAAAATTTTATAAGTTAAAGGATCCTTAAATGGTTTTCCAGTGCGTAAAATGAAAGCAAGTTGTTTATATCCTTTATTTACAATTTTATCAATATGATTAACATATGTGAGTTTCGAGTCTAAAATTACGCCTAGATCCCTAACTTCAGTGACTCTTGTGAGTTCTTTACCACGAAGATTATAATTGTAAAATATTGGATTGCGTTTTCTTGTAAATGTAATAATATGACATTTTTCTGTATTTAAAAATAAATTAATGTTTGTGCAATTAATTTCAAAAGTATTTATATCACTTTGTAGTGCAATGCAATCATCTATAGTACGTATTACTTTATATATTTTGGTATCATCTGCATATAATATTGAGTTAGATTTCTTTAGAATCTCAGAAATATTGTTAATATACAAAATAAATAATAGAGGGCCCAAATGCGATCCTTGTGGAACACCAGAACTTATTGATTTAAAATCAGAAACGAAACCACTAGTTACAACAGCCTGACTCCTTTTAGTGATGTATGACTTTATCCATCTAAAAAGATCACCATGTATACCGAGTTGCCAGAGCTTCATCAATAGAGTATCATGACAAATTTTGTCAAATGCTTTGGCAAAATCGGTATACACAGCATCCACCTGGTATCCCTTGTCCATAGCATCTAACAAAAATTCATTAAACACCAAAAGATTACTATCAACACTTCTACCTTTAAAGAATCCATGTTGATTTGGGCAAATATGTTGACGGACAGCTACAGATAATTGGTTCGTTACTATTTTTCCAAATTGACATAATTTAGATATTGGCCTATACTTTTCTATATCCATGCTAACAGAACCTTTCGGTACAGGGGTTATATACACTTGTTTCCAAAGGTTCGGCATACATCCTTCATCAATAGACTGCTTATATATTAAGAAAATAGGAAGTGCTAATGATCTAGCACAATTTTGTATAAATAATGGATGAATGCCATCTGGACCGGCTCCTTTATTAGTATTAACTGATTGAAGATATTTTAGAACCATTTCCATACTTAAACTGACTATACTAATTTCTACTATTGCTGAGGGATTTATTTCATTGTCATTATAGTGGCGTGGATGATCTTTAGGCTTTTCAAAGACTGATTGAAAGTGTTCATTAAACATGTTACAAATTTCTTTACCATCTGAGGACGTCGATCCTTTATATTGCATAGTTTGTGGCAGACCCTGATTAGCTAAAATAGATTTAATATAAGACCAAAAAAAGTTTGGATATTTCTTGATATTTTTTTCAGAAAATGCAATATAACAGTTATAACATTCCAATTCTAGTTTGCGAGCTCTTCTTCTTAATAGGGAGTAACTACTATAGTCAAGGGGATTACCATATAGTTTCCATTTTTTATGTACTTTTCTTTTCTCATTTAACATTTTTTTTAAGGCATTACTGTGCCATATGGGCATTGAGTTAGAAATATGGTTCTTACGATAAGGAATGAATTTAGAAATTAAATTATTAATTATATTATAAAATTTTAAGACACAGTTTTCTACATCTAATGATTTAAAAAGCGCAAACCAGTCAGTAGCTAATAATTCTTGATTAATTTCATTGTACTTACCCAAATGAAAATTGTGTATGTAACTAGATTTAGCTTTAAAAGGAAAAAGATAATTTAATGTGAGTTCTATATACAGAGATCTGTGATGTACATCTTCATTAGTGAGTGGGTGTTCACATTCCTGAACAGTACAATTTGTGTTACATAATACCAAATCAAGTAATCGGTTGTTAATATTTTTTATTCTATTATATTGTTGCAAATTAGAAAAAGCAAGGAATTTAGAGAAACATTGTATAACTTGGTTACCACTGGGCATTAGTAACAGATTATTACTTTGTAAATCGTGCCACTGTGCATTAGATAAATTAAAATCGCCGGTTACTAAAATCAAATCGTGTGGTCTTTCTATAATTATTTCACCAGTAATTTCAGTAAACGAAATCATAGTGTCTTTATAAGAAGGTCCTTGAGGGATATAGATGCAGGCTATATTTACATAACGTGTCGGCCCACTTTGCGTATCATGTAGAGGAATCGAGATCCACACACAGTTACAAGTAGCAGCTGGCGGGACCGGCCAGTCTCGCTGCACTGGTTGTAGGTCGGCGCGCACGGCTACTGCCACGCCACCACCGCGGGCCGCACCGCTCGCCTCCCACGACCTGTCGCTACGATAAACATAATACCTACGATCGAAATACTCACCGCTATGAAAGTCAGCTGTTAGCCAGGTTTCAGTTATCAAAATTATGTCATAACTATTTATTGATACTTCAGAAATGAATTCATTTGATTTTGTTCTTAAGCCCCTACCGTTCTGGTAGTAAATTTGAAATGATTGTTGAGTCAACATTTTATTAGCCTAAATTTAATTAAAATAAATAAATACCCAACCAATATTTGTGTATATTTATCATATTTACCTAAACCTCGTATACGTGAATAAAAACTAAGTTTATACATAAGACGTACCTGTTTACCACTACAAGTATATACAATAATAACTTTTAATGCGAAAAAGTTTAATGTGATGTTACTATAATATAATGTAAGGATAATTAGTCACTTCAGTTTATTTAAATCTTGTTCACTTGTTATACGGAGAGCCTTAGATTTATCATTCTTTCTAATAAATAATTTACAGTCACGAATCCATAAATAAGAGTAGTGTAAATCTTCTTTGATTTTCCTGGCCTGCTTCAGAAGTAACTTATTAGATGGAGTAAGGTGATCTGACACATATAGGTTCACTGTGGGTCCAGGCAAACCTATATCAGCTGTTGTAAGGCCGCGGCGCGCGCGCACCGCTGCTATCAGCGTATCCTTGCGGAGTCTCCTGCTAAACCTGACTATGATCGCGGGGGGACGGCTGCTAGAAGACTGTGTTTGACCTTCACTAATGTTGGGATTCACAAAACGACGAACACGATAGATGTAAAAGAAGAAACCTTTCGACAACAACACAATAACAGTTTATTATTAATTTATTTAGTTACAATACTCGTTTTTGTTTTAGTTGAATATAATAAAAAATTCGAATTCATTGAGATGTTTCACATCTCTCATACACAATGATACATATTTTTTAGATCCCTAAGATGTTCTAATTAAAATAATCTAATTACGCATTTAACGCGAATGTGCGGGTAGCACTTAAAATATATTTTCTTATTGAGATGATTTAAAAAACAATTTACTGTCTTAATAAAACATACATTATATGCCTACTAAATAAATTTACCAAAATGGATTATAACAATAGCAATCAGTGACAGAAGAGTTATATTCCCGCCGAAATTTGCACCTATCGTTAAACAAAGCATTCACGCAGAATTAATTTCCCAAAGGACTCATAAAAATTATATGGAAACCATTAAATTCGAATATTTTTGGGATTTTATTATATTTTTATACAGAAGAGGTATTTGTCGCATAACTAAATATTATCTTTCTTCGGTTAGTCAGGCTAATGTAGCTCATTTGTAAGAAACAGGCATTTGTAGAATGTTAAGAATAGAATAGAATATTTTTTTCGCATCTTTATTATCGTCATAATATGGTAATTTCAAGGGTTTTTTTATTTAGGTATTATTTCACAAACCCATACAATATTGCATAAATAGTGAAAAAGAAAGGAGGGAACTTAGATTATGGATTGGTCTCCGCTGTACTCCAACCAAATACCGCATTACCTAAGAACAATAGCTTTTTTATTACGACAACTATTAGATGCTTGTGTGCGTAGCATCTTGAAACTTTCAAATTTTGTAACATACGCTTCGTGTTATTTTACATTGAAATTATTAAAAAACAAAATACTTACTGATGATATGTGATCCCAGTGTCTTTCTTATTTCATGTATTATTATAATTATTAGTATTTTTATTATTATTATATTAGTTAGCTTATTATTTTTAAATATTTTACCACGCCACCCCTCATTTAATTTCAATTATTAGAAAAGTTTAACAGAACATATGAAAAGAGCGAAAAAAAAGTTTTTGCGTCGCTTCTTCTCTCTCAGAGCGCCATTTGTTTCCGAAGGGGTAGTACTATCTAGTATATTAGAAATGTCAATCGCAATCATCAAAGTCAATCAAAATCAAAATCAAATTTGAGAAAATAAATGCCTTTTATGCCTTTCATGGCACGTCAGCGTCACATTGTTCGAGATTGGCTCGAGTACGCCCATTTGGGCGTAGTATTAGTTGCTGCAATTTGTGCTACGTTTGCGGTATCTAGTTTGAGCACAGCGGAGACCAATCGTTAATCTAAATGAGGAAAATTAAAACTTACAAATGGGTTACCATTGGTCGACACGAAATGTGACGTCAAATGACACAATATTGGATTTATCGGTTTCAAAATTAATACTGTATTATTGGTGCTTGTGAGAAAAAAAGTTGGAACTGTATTCCTGTAGTGACTTCTGGTGCATCTATATTAGTAGTGAATCTAGGATTATCTATGCCTACCTATAATAAATAAAATATTTTGGTACTAATAGAAAAGTCTAAAGCCATCTTCCACTGTTAGTTATCAAACCACCCTCCTCCACACTCGCTGTAGACTTTTGCAACATCAGGGGGCTTCGCTCAAATTTAAATGCCGTCCACTTTCATCTGGAGACGGCGAAGCCGGCCCTGCTCTTTTTAACCGAGACACAGATATCCTCCCTGGCTGATTCATCTTACCTTTCATACCCGGGGTATAATTTGGAACACTCCTTTGTACCACGGGCTGGCGTGTGCGTTTACGTCAGGGAGGATGTCTGTTCTCGACGCCTGAGTTTTCTTGAAGGACAGGACCTATCCATAATCTGGCTGCGTGTAGACTGCGATGACCATCCGCGAATCTACGCATGCCTGTATAGCATAGCGGTAACGCAGAGGCTGACCGGCTCCTCGAACACATCCAAATGGCTACAGATTCCGTGTTGGAGCAGATCCCCACTGCAGAGATCGTGTTTCTTGCGATTTTAACGCCCACCACGCCGAATGGCTAGGCTCACGTACCACCGATCATGCTGGGAGATCTGTTCACGACTTTGCCTTAGCATATGGTCTGACGCAACTGGTTATTGCGCCAACGCGAATCCCAGATGTGCAAGATCATACACCTTCACTGTTGGACCTTCTGTTGACTTCACATCCGGATGGCTACCAAGTTTCCGTTGACCCTCCTCTGGGATCGTCGGACCACTGCCTGATCCGGAGCATCGTGCCGATCACGCACCTAACACGACCCCGATTCTAAGGCTGTCGCCGCATGTGGCAATATAGGTCAGCATAGTGAGACGAGATGCGGTGCTTTTTTGCATCCTACCCGTGGAGGCAGATCTGTTTTTCGCTGGGAGATCCAGATGCCGCTGCTGACGCTGTTGCTGATGTGGTACTGCAAGGTATGGAACTCTTCATTCCATCCTCCTCTGTGCCTATAGGTGGCAGCTCACAACCATGGTTTGACCGCTCCTTTTTCTTTATGGAATAGGAGGACAAACGAGCGTATGGGTGACCTGGTGTTAAGTGATCACCGCCGCCCACATTCTCTTGCAACACCAGAGGAATCACAAGAGCGTTGCCGGCCTTTAAGGAAGGTGTACGCGCTTTTTTTGAATGAATGAATGAATGAATGAAAACTTTATTAATAACAAACACAAACCACACTGAATAATACAACTAAAAAAGACTTAGAGGTAAAAAAATAATAATTAAAAACTTTTTTGAAGGTACCCATGTCGTATCGTCCCAGAAACACCGCACAAGGAAGCTCATTCCACAGCTTTGTAGTACCTGGAAGAAAGCTCCTTGAAAACCGCACTGTGGAGGACCGCCACACATCTAGATGGTGGGGATGATATCCTAATTTGTGACGTGTCGTGCGAAGGTGGAATTCGGCGAAAGGATTCAGGTTGAACAGCTCTTCGAAACACTCCCCGTGATAAATGCGGTAGAAGACACACAATGAAGCGACCGCACTACGCAACGCCAAGTGATCACTGGGTCCCCGACAATTCAAGCTGCTCTGCGTTGCACGCGGTCAAATGGATCGAGCTGATACTGGGGTGCGCCAGACCAGAGATGACAGCAATACTCCATGTGAGGCCGGACCTGCGCTTTGTAGAGCGCTAGAATATGGGCCGGCTTGAAGTATTGCCGTGCTCTATTGATGACGCCCAGCTTCTTCGAAGCCAATTTGGCTTTGCCCTCCAGATGGCCACGGAATTGGCAATCGCTCGAGATTTCGAGACCCAGTATTCCGATACTAGGCGAGGCTTTAAGGGAAGTGTTATCGGAGAGCGGTGATACGACAAATGGGGCTTTTTTAGTGGTAAACGCGCAAATTTGCGTCTTCTGGGGGTTAAATTGGACAAGGTTCAATTTACCCCATTCCGCGACCTTCTCGAGAGAGAACTCGATAGAAGACACAAGTTTCTCCCGGCACTGGTCGACGTTTTCCCGAGAGAGACCTGCATGGCCCGTGTATACGGCATCACCAGTGCTGTCGTCTACATAGCAATGTATGTTGGAGGTATCCAACATATAATTGATATGCAGAAGAAACAGCGTGGGAGATAGCACACAGCCTTGGGGCACTCCAGCGTTCACGGGCTTGGGATTCGAGCAAAAACCGTCGACAACGACTTGTGTGCTGCGCCCAGTGAGGAAGCTGGAGGTCCACTTGCATAAGCTCTCGGGAAGCCCAATTGATAGAAGTTTTGAGAGGAGCGCCTTGTGCCATACACGATCAAAGGCCTTCGCTATATCTGAAAACAGAGCTCGCCTAACAGTTTTCTGTCTGAACTGTACTTCAGGCATAGAGCTCTGACACCGCGGGATGGTCGGCGGTGTTTTTCCGTTGTCGTCAAGAGTCGAGTTGGAGGCGAAAAGAGTGCACAAGAGATCGGCTTTCTCTTTTGCCGTATGGGCCAGGGTGTCATTCCTCATGTGCAACGGCGGCATGGACGGCTGGCTGAAGTTACCAAGAGCAGCTTTCGACAACGACCAGAACTTGCGTGTTCCGGTCGGGTAACTGGAAAGCTGCTCGCCGATTTTGACGACGTGTTTTGATTTTGCACGGGCGATTTGCCGCTTAAAAAATCTGGAGGCACGGTTGTATTTCCTCTTAAGAACTATGCAGTTCGGATCCTTTGTGCCCAGCGCCGTAACCCAAGCTCGATACGCCTGTTTTTTGCAGTCAGATGCTGCTTTAACTGACGCATCGAACCAGGGCTGTGATCTGCCACCGATGGGTACTACAGAGTTTGGTATAAAAATATCCAATACAAAATACAATAGAAATGAAACAAAAAAAAAACCTTTGTAGAACCGATGAACATCACTGTGATGGACCAAGAAAAATAAAAGATCCGAAATTTTGGAGCAGATTTTAATTTTATCAATTATATCTATATTTTCGTGTGTCAAGTATAATTTGCGTGCAACAAGTAAACTTTTCGCACTCAAACAACAGTTTAATTTACGAAAAAACTCACGCGTAATTTTAAAATGGGCAAACGGTCCTGTTTCAACCGCAACAGCGAGCGCCAAGATACTACTATTCCCGCATAAATAATACAAAATAATGTTTAAGATTTCTATCAAAGAGACAAATAACTATTGCAATATCATACATCCCCTGAGCCAATAGTTCAGTATATGTATCCACACCGCCGGACACAGAACATAAAGCCATAACTAACCCCAGGTCACCCTAAGTTCGGCTCTATATCAAACAAGTTTTATTTGTTCTCACAAAGTTTCCTCAAAGAAGTTATAAGTTTCTAATTCAGCACCGCTCTCAATTTAACGCAACATTAAAAAATATATCAATGTTTTAAAAGATAATCTTTTTGAATATTTATGTTATACATTTACCAGTGGGAGGCTCCTTTGCACAGGATGCCGGCTAGATTATGGGTACCACAACGGCGTCTATTTCTACCATGAACTGCTTCAAAGTGTAAGCATTATTGTGTGAAAAAAAACACATAGTATTGTTTGCGGATAACACGTCATTGATATTTAAAGTGAAAAGAAACCAGGTTATACGAGTATATTATGATGAAGTTAATTAAGGACATTTAAGCGAAAAATACATACACATCTTGTCGGTTTATGAGTCGGGTATTTGCGACCATGGATTTACTTGTCCACCTCCTCGCCTCTAAAACATAATAAATATTATGTTTTTCTTGCTAATTCCTTGTGAGACTAGGGGCTTCAGATATTTTGATGTTTGTTATGTACTCGTATATTTAAAAAATGTTTTTTAAGTAATCTCGAAGAAACAATCTGTATATATATCATTAAAAATTCCTTACATACTCTCTTTTCATAAATATTTATACGCTAGGTATATTGTGAAAGATTTCAAAAAGATTTAAGTATCTCAAAGAGATAAATAAATCCTAGGACTTTAGAAGATCTTTAATACCTGCATAATGCATAAAAATGACCGATGCCACTAGCTCGGCTTTTTAATATTCGAGAGATACTTTTGCCACTAGCTAAGGAGCAAAAAATAAGAGTATGACTGCTGCGAGGACAAATGTAAAAATAGAATAGACAGGTCATATGAAGCAAAATAATAAAATAAAGAAAAGCAAAAGACAGATATTAGGAAAGCCTTTTTATATTCTACTTACCAATTATCCACTTAACATTAAAAATAATAATGATGATGATGATGATGATGATGATGATGATGATGATGATGATGATGGTGATGATGATAATAATAATAATAATAATAATAATAATAATAATAATAATAATAATAATAATAATAATAATAATAATAATAATAATAATAATAATAATAATAATAATAATAATAATAATAATAATAATAATAATAATAATAATAATAATAATAATAATAATAATAATAATAATAATAATAATAATAATAATAATAATAATAATAATAATAATAATAATAATAATAATAATAATAATAATAATAATAATAATAATAATAATAATAATAATAATAATAATAATAATAATAATAATAATAATAATAATAATAATAATAATAATAATAATAATAATAATAATAATAATAATAATAATAATAATAATAATAATAATAATAATAATAATAATAATAATAATAATAATAATAATAATAATAATAATAATAATAATAATAATAATAATAATAATAATAATAATAATAATAATAATAATAATAATAATAATAGTAATAATAATAATAATAATAATAATAATAATAATAATAATAATAATAATAATAATAATAATAATAATAATAATAATAATAATAATAATAATAATAATAATAATAATAATAATAATAATAATAATAATAATAATAATAATAATAATAATAATAATAATAATAATAATAATAATAATAATAATAATAATAATAATAATAATAATAATAATAATAACCCCCCCAGGGGACCACCTTGCCGTGGTGGGGGGGCTTAAGGAAAGCTTGAACAAATTGTCATTAACTTCTTGACCAAACCCTATCTCGTTAAGGTAGAAGGCACAAATACTTTACAAAGTCACCAACACCTAGACACACCTTTCCGACCAACGGTCCCAACAACCCATTCAATATGGAGACACGCTCGATGAAAAAACGTAAAATTGGACCGCTTCCCGGGGGCGATCGCCGGGGCACACCTGGAGCTGGCGCTGGGTGTCTCAGCATGCGAACCGTCAGCGGTGAGGAGCTGAACAGGCGGGCTCCCACCGGATCATCCGAAAATACTACAGCCGAAAATGACAGACTGACTGACAGGACTACTCCAACGGAACCTTATAGTCCATGTACCATCTCATATACACCATCCATTCCCTCCTCACCCCTTTCAAGCAGATATTCACCCACACCGACCTTGGATGCTGCGCGGGAGGCAAATGCCTTTTTACTCGCGTCCACCAAAGCCGGTAAACCGAGAGTGCGCATGAAATGGAGTAAAGAAATGAACCTATTCATTATGCGCACCTATTACTACATCACGAAATTAGAGACCGACCTAACCACCTACAGAAAACAGTTGCATGAACTCTTCTTACAAAAATATCCGGACTTAAACGTTACAGAACAAAGAATTGCGGATCAAAGAAGAGTAATAGTAAAAAACAAACTCTTAAATCAGGAAACTTTAAATCAAATTAAAGAAGAAATAAAGTCACAACTAGAAATAGAAAATGAAAATCAATTCCATATTAACATTAGTGAACCAACAAACGATGTAATTCCATGTTCTTCCACTCAAACAATACCAAACACACAGCACAATCAATCATTAAATACATTCTCATATAATATTCAATCATTACAAACATTCTCATATATCACTCAGACATCACATAATATGCCTACACAGACTGAATTTGTTACTATAATGATGGAAAACGACATTGATACGGTATTAGACCATAACCCAGGTACGAACACTGAAATAGAAGAAATTTGTTATAAATTCAAAACAGCACTAACACAATATTCAGGAATGGACCCACTAGTCCGTCCAAAATTGCCTAAACTTAGATACAATTCTCACCTATTTCAACTAGTCAATATGTTTAATAGCGATATCCTGTCCCGATTTATTTCCGACGACACAAAACTAACTGACATACATACGATAGTGTATTGCGTAGCCTTAGTTATCTCTGAAGAACTTAACTATAAGGTCACAGAATATATTAGAAGCACAAGGCCCAAAGACTGTTATAAACCACCATGGCAAATAAGGTTAGAAAAGGATATAGAAAAACTCAGAGCAGACTGTGGGCGACTCACCCAGTACATCAATAACAATAGATCCCGTAAAATCATTAAGCATGTTAAAGCAATATTTAAAACAGGAAACACACACACTAAACATGAAAATAGCAACATTAAACCGGAAGAATTCTTAGACACTTTAAAACAAAAATTAGCACTCAAAGTTCATAGACTTAAAAGATACAAAAAGGCACAGGAAAGGAAAAATGATAACACAATGTTTAGCACTAACGAAAAGAATTTCTACAGAAACTTACACAAACTAAAAACAGATACAGTAAACAATCCTAATGTGCCCACACAAGAACAACTGGAAACGTTTTGGTCAGGCATCTGGGAACAACAAGTACATCACAATGATAAAGCTGATTGGATTATAGAAGAAGAAAATAAATGGAATGCAATTGAAGAAATGGATTTCACAGAAACAGAAATAACTGAGACAGACATAAATAACATTACAGCCAGATTGCATAACTGGAAATCACCAGGGATAGACAAAATTCATAACTTTTGGTATAAAAAATTCTTTTCTTTACATAAAATCATGGCCAAAAATATTACAGATATCATTATTGGTAAACAGAAAATTCCAGATTTCATTGCTACTGGAATAACCTATATGCTTCCAAAATTACAGATATCTCCACTCCCTTCACAATATAGACCAATCACATGCCTACCAACTATATATAAAATATTAACATCAGCCATAACAACAAAAATCAATAAACATGTTGAACATTATAATATAATAGCGGAAGAACAAAAAGGATGCAGGCGAGGCCACATGGGATGTAAGGAACAGTTAATAATTGATTCTACTATTCACAAACATGCGACTTCAAAAAATAGAAACCTACATTGCACATATATAGACTATAAGAAAGCTTTCGATAGTATCCCACATTCTTGGTTGATTAAAATATTACAAATATATAAAATAAACCCAAAAATAA